>NW_015537959.1:750789-793224 GCF_001515605.1 Sinocyclocheilus anshuiensis
TTTTTCCATTTTTCTGTCAGAAGTGCATGAGCCGTCTGCTTTGCGATTCTCCGCTAAACTTCACATAGACTTCAGTGAACGAGCGCGCCAAACAGACATAGCTCAGTTAAATAGGAGCCTGTTTTTATACAGTCTATGATAGGAGCGCAATAATTCTGACTAAAATATACATTTCGCTGAAATATTTGTAGTTGGACAATAAATTTGACGTAGAATTTTAAACCTACACGTAAATCTATTTGTATGATAACACTGACTGTAAAGTGCCTGTAATGGGGTAATCAAATTAGCCTAACACAACTCTGTGCTTTTGTTCTCATTTATTTTCATTTTTAGTTTAGTGAATTTAACTTCCGCTTTAAAAGCCTTATTTTTGTTTTTATATTGCAATGTTAGAATGAAATGTGATTTTTAACCCTTTTTTGCACATAATATAAAGGCTTACATGGTTACAACTTTAAGGGTGTGTTCACACTTGTCATGTTTGGTTCGATTAAAACGAACCCTGGTGCGATTGCTCGGTTAATGCGATTCGTTTGAGTAAGTGTGAACGCTGCCATCCGAACCCTGGTGTGCACCAAACAAGCGGATCGAGACTGCTAAAAAGATGGGTCTCGGTCCACTTCCAAACAAACTCTGGTACGGTTGAATGGATGAACCAATGAATGGATGACCTCAAGCACACGTGTGGTTTTGTTTAAAGCTTCTGGTTCACTTGCAAAAAGGGCAGTGTGAAAGTGAACCGCACCAAACAAAAAAAAATCTACATTGTATTTGGTCCGGACCAAATTTTTATTATTCGTGCAGCCCTACTAACATCACATAAACACACTCCTCAGCCATTTTTATTCCTCTTGCCTTTTTGTCATGGAATTATTTTCATTCCCATAATAGATAATCTATCTACAACTTTACCAATGTGTCTCTCCTCCCAGCTTTCTCTCTTTGTTACCTTATTGTCATGAAAGGAAATGAAGTGTGATAACATGACATCATCTTATTCCTTACATCCTGTGTTGGAGGATAAGTGTGTTTCATAAGAATAAATCAAGCAGACACAAGATTAGGCCACGGCTGAATAGACCTGTGTGAGTTCTTGTTCTCAGAATTCCGTACCTGCATTAGGTTTCATGGTGTTGAAATTCAGGTAGCAATTCAGTGATCAGATGACAGACTACTTGGCTTGAGAGTTTTAACATGTGCTAGCAGTACAAAATTATGCAAAGATGAACATGAGTAAACGTTTACCATCATGTTTCTTATTAAAGTTGGCATGAAATGAAAATGTACTCTTTTTCTAAAAGCATGTGATAGATCTTATTGCTAACAATTCATCCATTTATGTTTCAATTTTTATTTTGTATTTTTTTTTAACTTGTGATGTATAATCCAAATGTCATAACTGGACCTTCCGGTGAAAACATTTAATTCTCTTAAAGCCGCCTCTGCAAGCTCACGTTCATCTGCCTCCACTTTTGAGTGCAACACCCACAATTTCAACATCTAATCAGAGCCAAGTCCCCTCCAAACATTTAATTTTTCAATAATATGTTACACTCAAAACGTGTCACAATGCGAAAGAAAAGATCTTTTGCTTCTTCATTTTTATCTTGACTTGTAGTTGCAGCATTTAGATCAGAAGTGATCAGTTTTTGAACAAGTTATTGTTTTGTTGTTATTCCCATCATGTGAAAAAAAAATAAAAAATCTGTAAGTTAGTCCATAACCTGTCCAAAAATGTTTTGCCACACCTGCCAGGGCCACTGAGTTTAGAAAATGTACAGACCATTATTATCTCTTACCAAGCATAAAATTGTGTTTTAGGTTCCTATACAGAGGAATTATTTATCTGTTCAATGGTGAAAGTGTCACCACAAGCTGAGTCAGTCTCTTTATTAAAACTGCTTGTATTGTGATTTTGTTTCCCATATCTTCATGTTGGTTGCTTAATGCGAGGAATATTCCACATTCATGTTGCCACTTGACTTCTGGAGGGAAAAAACGTTTTTGCACTCCCTAGATAAACTTTGATGGTAAATCTTACACTGTTAGAAGAAACATGAGTCATGAAAGATGTTTTCTAGAAGACAGTTTGGGTTGTATTTGATTTGAATTGTGCATGTTACTTATATCAGTGAGGGTCAGACTATTGTTCATATAGTCCAATTTAAACCATGTATTATGCAAGTTATTGGCCAACTGGCAAATACGAATTTTCTTGCAAATGCCAATTTTTACTCTATGTATGTTTGTATATATGAAATAGTGAAAGTTTGAGTATCAAAAAGAAAGAGACTCTGTTTGGGAAACACACTTCTATTGCATTAGAAAGGCAGAATTGCATCAGCCTTGCGAGTGGATGGAATTTTATCATAACTGTGTGGAGCGCCAGAGTAGGAAACACTCTAGAGTCACTAGAGTCACTGTGAGAGTGTTTGTGCTGGAGGAGTCATACACAGAAGAAAACCCCATTACATAGCATGTACAGTGGGCATGTACAGTGGGTTTCCCCTTTTAAAATAATCACATTTTGTTGCTTTGCAGCCTGAAATGAAGACGGACACAGTTTTTGTTTTATCCAGGTGTATTTACTCAGTGTAACCTATAACATCCAAGTGAAAGATATAACACCAACATGTCAGAAAAAAGAAAAAGAAAAAAAAAACAGATTCACTGAGTTGGAAAAAGCATCACCCCCTTGTGTCAGTATTTTGGTGAACCACCTTTTGCTTTAATTACAGTCTTTAGTCTGTTGGGTTATGTCTCTACCAACTTTCCACATCTAGACTTTGCAATATTTGCACACTCTTCTTTGCAGAACTGCTCAAGTTTAGTTAAATGTGATGGTGAGCGTTTGTGGACTGCAGTCTTCAAGTCATTGCTCAGATTTTCAGTGGGGTTTAAGTCTGGGCTCTGATTAGGCCATGCAAAGACACTCACCTTTTTCTCCTTCAACCACTGTGTGCTCAGTTTTACTGTGTGCTTTGGGTCATTGTCATGTTGGAAGGTAAACCTTCTTCCCATTGACAACTTTCTGGCAGAGGGCAACAGATTTTCCTCAAGAATTTGATGGTATTTTGCCCCATCCATTTTTCTTTGGATGGTAAACTGTATTGGATTTCCGCCAGACATATTGTTTGGTGTTGAGGCCAAATAATTCAATTTTAGTCTCATCTGCCTCAGAATCTTCAAAGTGCATTTTGGCAAAGCTCAGTCGTGACTGCGTGTGTCCTTTCTTGAGGAATGGCTTTTTTCTTGCAACCCTCCCGTACAAGCCACATATACACACTATACAGCCTTTACATGTTCAGCCGTTATGTACGAGGCCAGTGGGATAAATGACGTTGCTATAATCTCATTATGCTCAGACTTCTTTCCCACAGACTCAGCAAACCACATTAAATTAAAATAAACAGTGGCACAAAAATGGTCGATGGTCACTGTTAAGTCAATGCTTTCATTTTCTTTCAGCACAGATCTATTGATTTTAATGAAGTTTAGTGCCATTAAAAACTGCATTGCCATTAACCTGTGCCATTCTGTCAGCCCACATAAGACACCCAATCCTGTTTTTTTTTTTTTTTTATGAATACAAACATGGGTGCATTTACATGATTTAGGGAAAAATTACACTAGAAGTTATCCTGTTTGATTTTGCAATAAGGTACAAGAGGCTGTGCTATATTGTGAATATTGTGTACTTTCTCACAGCTGAAACCCTGTACTAACTAATCGGCGTCCAGGACTCCCAACTTTTCATTTTACAATGTATTTGATAGCTCTCTCTCCTCCTCCTATCTCCATTTCCTGCAGTGGAGAAGTTTTTTTATCTCATGGAAACAATGAAATACCTCATGCTGTGATGTGTATCAGTTTAATTCCATGCTGGTTTGCTGCCAAATTATGATTTATGAGTGAAAATATCACAAAGAGAGAGATAGAAGTGATGGTGTGATATCAGAGTGGATATGCAGTGGGGAGGGGAGGATAACAAGAGTTATTCATTTTTTTTACACATTTTAAATTAAATTATCATTTTTAATTTAAACTTTAATTCATCACTTTTCCCTCTAGAACTCTTTGAAGAAGAGAGGTGCCAGACCAAACAACAAACCTGATAAAAAAGCATCGCCTCAGGTAATACACACTAATACTACAATACATTTGATGACTTAGTTTGCTTCAGTTGTGATATTATTACGATCTGAAAGAGGACTGGTAAAGTAAAGCATTTATATCAGACTGTACTTTCAGAAGCAGGTGTTATCAATTTAAAACTTTCATTGTCATTGTAATCCTATATGAGATCCTATAGGGGTATCCATAAAACTCCTTCATAATCTCTCCTACCGGAACTTAAGAACTGAACCACAACATATCTGTCAATACATTACCTACAAAAACATGAGGCATCACAGTCATTGACGACAACTTTTTTGAGTTTTGAGAACATTTAAACATCTTAAGTTCAGATAATTTAATAAAATGGATAAAATAGACTGGAGTAGTTGTGTAGCATGACAAACGTGCGTCGCATTGGGCAATTTTTGGTGAGTCAGTCAAACAAGAGTGTTGTTTTGAAAACTTTGAAACCTGGTTCAAGATCAGCAGGTTTAACAAGCTGGTGCGCAGCCAGATTTTCCATCAAGAACTTTGTGGAGCAAGGCCACTTTGGCCACTGGCTCCGGCACCAGCACTGTGGTGGTGGAAAAGGGGTATAAAGGGACAGCGTATTGTTTAATGTTGTAGTGGCTAATAGTTGTTTGTTCTCTGCAAATGTTCCTCTCCAGCCTCCAGAGGACAGTTCAGACCTAAAGTGCCAGCTTCACTTCGCCAAGGAGGAGTCAGTTCTCATGTGCAAGAAACTCACAAAGATGGTCAAAGACAATGAGGCCATGAGGGAGGAACTGGCAAAGTATTGTTCTCTGTATGGAGAGGTTGATGCCTCACTTACTGTCGAAGAGGTCGCCGATTCTCCTCACACCCGAGAGGCTGAGGTCAAAGTTCACCTGAAACTGGTGGAAGAGGAGGCGAACCTTCTAAGCCGACGGATCGTAGAGTTGGAGGTGGAGAACCGCGGCCTTCGTGCCGAAATGGACGACATGAAGATCCATGATTCCCCGGGTGGAGTCGGTGTCATGGGTGGAGTTGGAAGTCACCTGCTGCTTTCCACATCTGAGAATGTGATGGAGCTACAGCGCCACCTACAGTTTGTGGAAGAAGAGGCAGATCTGCTGCGGCGCTCCCTGATAGAAATGGAAGAGCAGAACAAGCTCTTGATGAACGAGCTCAACCACTACAAGTCCGAGCTTCCCACTGTCACTGAGATAGAGCTGTCGTCATCCACAACCATCACGTCACCCACGATCATTCCTGGTGCTTCTGAAGATGGAGGATCTGGTCTAAACGAAGCCAGCCATAAAGAACTACTTGCTGCCAGGCTTCAGATCACAGAGCTGAACGGCAAAGTAAAAAAGCTCCAGTACGAGAACCGTGTGTTACTGTCCAACCTTCAACGATGCGACTTGGCTTCCAACCAGGGCTCCGCACGTCCAGCGCTGGAGACCGATGCTGAAGCAGGGGACTCAGCTGAGTGCCTCCCCATCCAGGCGCACCGCGAAGGCCCGGTTGGTGATGAGCAGAATGATATTCTGGAGGAGAAGAATCTGAAAGTTTCAGGAACAAGTCACACTCATACTGCTCAGTGCCTCAGCATAAAAGACCTTCTCGCCATCCGCGACCAGGCACAACTTGTTACCTCAGCCATTCAGCTTCTGATGTCACCCGACCCCTCCTGTATCTCACCAGACACCGTCTATCATAAGATTATGACAAATGAGTCTGCGGAACCGTTTCTACTGGAGAAGAGCCAGACCCAAAGCTCCACGCTGCCCCTGGTGGAGGTTCTGCATGGCAGACTGCAGTCCCTCCAGGCTCAGCTACAAGCGCTCAGTGAGAGGGTCGATGCCCTGGGGCAGCCCCCAGAGAGGGAGCGTGTGGAAGGGATGTCCCTGATGCCCCTGCTGTCTGATGCAGAAGACCCTGCAGCAAATTGCTCATGCCCTGCAGATGCTCAGTTCAACCAGAACACGAACCAACAGAAGGTATGCACACAATCTCTTAGTCAAATATTCCCTCGCATCTTTATTCTTTCTTTTTTGCTTGGAGTTTTGTCTGTTTTTACCAGCAATTTTTCTTTTTGTTGCTTTGCTAGATCATTGAGTTGTATTTACACTGCCCTTTCCCTTAGAAAGGTTTGCTGACCACTAAAACAATGCATGCTTGTAGCGTGTTATAAGGCCTCATAGTGGATAGCGTTTAGGCCTCTAATGGAGTAGATAACTCAGATGAGACCCAATAGTATAGGTTTGTTGTTACTGTTTCCAATACATATTGGACCTGATTATTAAAGCAACCATAATAAGCAGGCCAATCCATGCATGTTAGCAAATAAGTGTAAAATCATTATTTGATATTCATAGATATTTCAAAATAATAGCTGAGAACATGTCACCTAAAAATGAAAATTCAGTCATTATTTGCTCACCCTCATGTCATGCAAAACCCTGAGTTTCTTTCATCTGTGAAACATAAAAGAAGATATTGTGAATACTGTTTTAACTGTTTTTGTTCATCTAATGAAAGTCAGTAGGGTCCAATACAACACTGTTGTGGTTTTTCATTTTTCTGACACATTTGAGGTTTGAACAGGCATTCATTTAGGCTCCATTAGAGGCCCAACTCTTGAGATCCAATCCAGACTCTTCCCTTCCTCCTTCTCTCCTTCTTTTTCCTCACTGCATGGGCACCATGACCTGTGGTCGCTGCTACATTTCTTCCTTGGTTTTTCTTCTTCTTCTCCCTCTCTTTATGATTCCTTCGTTTCCCTCTACCCCATTTCTTGTTTCCTCCTCTTCAAACCAAAGATGATGCTTTCACTCCTTCTTGTTTTGTTTCTTTTTGCCATTTTGTCTTATACCACAATGACCAAACTGTTTTTCCTATGCATACTTTTCATTGTCTTGTGATGTTTTATGTTCTGGTGATGTTTTATGGGTATCATTATGACTTTTTTTCCCGTGTTTCATTTGTCATTTTGTTTAAATATGTAAATAAATGTCTTTTTTTTACCCACATTACACATCATCTTTTTAATTCCTTCATCATAATCCTCTTGATCTTGTCTGTCTTCTATCATGCTCGTCTTTTATTGTTGTTTTTTTGTTTTCCTTCATTAACTTGCCCATGCATGCATGCAACAGCCTGACTCTAGAGACCAGCCAGACTGTGAGGTCAAAGTTCACTCATGCAAGGCAGAGGAGGAGAGCAACAGCCACAAAGACAGCAACAAAGAGGATGAATATGACTTAAAGGAAACAAACTCAGATCTGGTAAGGCACTAAAACATGTACACACAAAAACATTTAACTTCTGCTAGTGTCTTACAATTGAACACATAATGGCTCTGTTCTAAAACTCAGTGAACTGCTTGCCTGCTTGAGTTTTTGGACAAAATCTGAGGCAGCATGTTGTGCATCCTTCAGGCATACCTAGAATGCACAACAAGAAGTTCAAAAATCTCACTGATAGAATTAGTGGTTCTCTCAGTTGATGATTGGTAAATTTCAAAAACTCAGAAGCTACAATGAAGGCTACGGTCAATCCGAGGTTCATAGGGAATTGGGAAATTAGGGTTTAAGTAATGACTGCAAAGTCTATTAAATGGGACATTCATAGACTCTGAAGAATATTTATGTGGTTAAAATATAAAAATACCCATGGTGTTCATAAATAAAACAAGACCTGTTCACCCATGCAGAGATATGAGCAATATAGTTCTCACTGCCAGTGTGGTTTAGTTTTGCCCTAATCCCACTACGTTCTTACGTTACACTATATTTACCTCAGTACAGAAACTGATGTGTTTGTACAGACTGCCTTGTGAGGCTGAGGCCTACTTCTTTATTTTTTTCTGGTAAATTTGGTGCAATTTGGATCTGTTATGTTTGTACAAGACTTCATAAAAAGCAGTTTTTAAATGAAAGACAGTTTAAAGTATTGACTTCATGATTAAAAATAGTCCATTATGCCGAGCTTTAAATCATGAAAGAACACATTATGTGATTTGGTGTCCCACACGCTGTACCAAACGCCCCTGCAGCATTCCAGTGAAACCTCCAGCCATCAACAGTTTCCACCCAAACAATTTATCACCCACCATATCCACTAACTAGCAAATGTGATTTCCACAAAGAAACTGTGATCATGTGATCAAGCTCTGATCTCATGTTTTGAAATTTAGGGAGGTCTCATTCAATGTTGGACTGATGTTGCTAGAGTGGAAACGGACTAAGGATGCAAAAAAACTAGGACTAGGTTGTGTTCTAATGCATTGTCTTACAGACAGACAAATAATACAGACTGTGTTCTCTGCAAACTTGATGTCATGATCAGACAGATTCTAATCTAATTTGACGTGGTCATTATTTTGGCATTGTAGCACAGAAACATTTTGACATTTACAAGCAAGTTTCGCTATTTGTTCCAGTTTATTTGTATTACAAATACTGTGCAGCTACAGCATTTACCAATTACTTCTCTCTCCTTTAACTCCTGTTTTCATGTTGTTCTCTAGCTGACAGAGCAGGTTGGTGAGCTGCTCGCTCTGTTGTCTGAGGCGAGAGAGAAGGCTCAGGGAGCACAGGAAGCACTGTCACAGGAGAGACAGGCGCGCCACAACGACACGCATAAACTCTCTCAGGTGTAAACACGTTAATAGATGCTGTACTAATTTAGATCAAACACTGAACATCCGAATAAAGCAAAACCCTAACCCTAAAATCTGATCCAGGTATCTTTCTCCTAAAGTCTCTCTCTCGTTCTCTCCCTCTCTAGCTTCAGGAAGAGCATCAGAAGGCTCTCCTCCGCCGAGACTTCCAGCTGCAGAGTCTGAGTCTACAGACGCGTCTGCAGCAGAAGCTGTGGAGTCAGGAGAGAAACCTGCTGGTGCAGGAGTCACAGCAGCTCAAAGAGAGCCTGCTCCTCATCAGCCTCAAGCTGCGCTGGCTCCTCAAACAGTGGAGACTCGGCACGAAACTAGACACCGAGAGCAAGGATATCCTAGAGGTATGGGGCCTTTTTTATTTAACAGCTGAGGGTGAATTCAGTAGGAATGAATTGTACATGCTGAACGCAGGTTTATTTGCACAGACTGTTTGCATTGTTTTATCACCTGATTCACTGAAGGAATTATGCAAATTAAGAAGCGGTGCAAAACATGCTCACAAGGTCTGAGTGCAATCAGCATGGCACAATTCATTTCCATTTGGAGCCTGATTAAACTGGATTGTGGGTGGTTAGTGAATACAATTTATCACAAATTACAGTAAAGACATTATAATGTTACAGAGATTTCCATTTCAACGTTCAATGAAATGCTATTCATTTAAACCTTCTATTATTCAAAGAATTCTAAAAAATGCATCACGGTTTCCACAGAAATACTTAATATTACAAATGTTTTCAACATTGATAAAATAAGAAATGTCTCTTGAGCGCTAAATCATCATATGATGATTCAGTGACACTGAAGACTCAAGTAATGATGCTGAAAATTCAGCTTTGCATCACAGGAATAAATTACATTTTAAAATAAATTCAAACAGGAAACAGTTATTTGAAATTGTAATAATATTACAGTTTTTACTGTATTTTAAATCAAATAAATGCAGCCTTAGTGTACTACTACCGTAGTGTACTTGGGAAATATAATTTAAGTCTGATTTGTTTTTCCAGGTTAACAGTGTCAAAGATCTCCGTATCCTGCTTGAGGAAGATGGCCTGTCTTCCCACTATGGAGACAACAAGATGTCAGCTGCTGAGGAGCAGCCACTCAACGCTACACCCAAAGAGCACAGCCTGGCAGAGAAAAGCTGCCTACAGGTGGGTTAAAACAGAGACTGGCAGAACACCTAACTTCTGCAGGACACTAACATGCTTTACATTTGGATTTCCTTATAGTAAAGTCTTCATGGCTACACAAATGTAACTAACTTCCATTTCCTGTTGCCCTCAGCAGCCTAGCGGTTTCGGAAGTACTGTCTCGGACCTGAAGGTGGTGCTACAGGACCTGAGCGCTGAGCTGCGCGAGGAGTGTCAGAGTTCACAGGAGTTAACGCAGCAGTTTGCCCGTGCTAAAGCATCATGGGAAGTCGAACGGTTGGAACTCAAGAGCATTATCACTGCGGTGAGTCGCAGGACAGTCCAAAAAGATGAGAAGCAACATTAGTCAAGCAACTTAAACTATTAGGGCAGGAAGTAAATGTTGGACCTCAGCTTCACCTGGCTGAATTTCCATAATTCTAGTGCCAAGATTTCTTTCTAAAGATCTTGATGTCTTCATTTTACCTGAAAATACAGTGAAAATATCCCTGCTTTGCTGGAACTATTTGAAACCCTAATCAGTTTGGCGGGAGATTTTATGGTATTAAGAGAGAGACCAAAACGGATATAGCCAAAAAAAAAAAAATTGTATTTGTAATTTATACAACTAAAGTGTTAATAATGTCTTTTAGAGATGCGCCTATTAAAGATTTACAGCAGTGGAAGGAATAATTAGTCATGCAGTCGTTTTCTGTTACTTATTTGTTTGAAGAACTTAATAAAATGTTTGATTTATAGAGTGCTTTGTAGATACATTACAGAGTACTTTGTCGAGTGGGAAAATTCTCTGTTAAATACATTGTGGCTTGTAACACAATAAAATCTGAAAGAGTCCATTGAGGTGAATCATTTTATAGGTACTTTGCACTGTAGGTGTAAAGTAATTACTTTAACATTGATCTCACTGGGTAATTTAACTCCTGCACTCAGGGCCATTGTCATTGATTTAACATACACAGATTACAGTAATTCCTCTTGGGAGACTCATTCTGGAAACCTCTAGCAGAAGATCAGTTGTGATCAGTTTGCAGTCACACAGGCTGAAAAGATGCTGGATGTGGCCTGTAATTTTGTTATTTGATCTGGTGTTGGTTAGGACATGCACCAGTAGTCTGGGAAGAGAGCTGTGTGAGCCATCTGCAGTGTATCAGCAGCAATGTGGCATTTCACTGGGGGGCGAGAGGGGTGTGTGTGCTCACAGGCTTGTTTCTGGGCATGATGGTGAAAGATGAGTCTAATATCTTTACTCTGAGACGCATTCATGACTGCAGTCTTCTTAATGGCTTAATTAATGAGCTGGGGGAGGAAGAGGACTTAGGCACAGTTTGTGGATGTGTCTGATAAACACAGAAGGCTACAGATGAGAAACAAATATGGAATAAAGTAATGATGCAATGAATTTTGCCAAAGATGCAAAATGGCACGTTTTGAATTGTCAGGATCTGTTTCATGCACACAATGTGGATAAGCTACAACAGGTAACTGAGCAATTTAAAACTGCCTTATGAGCAATTTAAATTAATCTTTTTTTTTAGTGATGATTATAAATAAAGTTGATTAATTGATTATTAAATAAACTTCAGTTGGTGTGCCATCTTTCAGTGTTAAAATACATATACCAGTTTAATGTGCAGAGACAATAAAAAGTAAGCCAATCACAGTATGATTTCCTAATAGAGTGTAAACACTGGGGCACTTGGCACTTTCAAATAGTGGTCAACCAATATGGGTTTTTCAATGGCTGATACAATAAAAATATCTAAAAAGCAGGTAATATGGCAATACAAGACAAGTAAAAATGCCACTGTACTCATAATACAGTGGTGCATGCATTTTAGACTACATATGCTAAAAATTTTGAAAACAAGATGCAGTAGAAAACATGAGGAGTGTTCAAGAAACCTATTTGGATAGTCATTATTTTTGCTAATCTGTTTGGTGTTGCTAATGGAGCAGAAATTACACTGCAGCTTTAAGTCAAGTGTGTTTACTTTGTAGATGCCTTAATCAGTGCATAGAGAGCCAGGGCATGCAATCAGTTGTGTTTAGATTAGTTAAAATACTCACTCGCCTCCCTTTATGGTTGAAAAGGTTACAGCAGAAAAAAATAAGCACACATACCATAGATTGCACCAAAAGCAATAGCCCTATGCTCTCCAGAGAACCTAATGACACTAGACTGCCGCTTTCACCATTACTGCTCTGAAAGGGCGATATTACAGGGCTCCCTTCCTCCCTGCCACTCCTCCTTTTTATCTGCACTCCCTTTGTTTTTCTAAGACTGTGGTTCAGAGAATAAGTCATGCGATAATATAAGGAATGGGAGAGGTGGGATTTTACGCTCTAGTATTAGCTGTGACCTCCGTGGCACTAATAACAACCTGTCACAGAAAATTATTTATCACTACATTAACAAGACAGGTTATTGACACCAGTAATGTTGTTAGCATAATGCTATAAAGTCCTCTGTTGATGCTGCACATTGTCACCTATTAATAATTAATGATGCAAGTCAAAAGTGATTAAAATAAATCACAATCCACAAAGCCACGTCAGCAGTCTAATAGAAATAAAAACATTTCTGGATCATTCTTCTTTCCTATAATTATTACGGTTTATGAGGAGGTATCTGGAACAAATCTATTTCACCCTCTTTACTAAACCTCATCAACCCATTAACCTCTTATTGCCATCCAAAGCAAAACTCATTAGGCATTATCACTGTGAGAAGCTAGTCACTGATTGTCTGATGAGTTCCCAGCAGGCTGTGAGTTTTAATAACCTGACTCGCGTACGCTCACAAAATATATGAGTTCTGAAGATTTGTGGCTCCAACTGAAAGAGCAGAAGGAATTTAAATGAGTATGGGGGATAAATAGTAGGCTGTCCTCATAATTACTATTGCTGGAAACATAATGCAAAATATAACCAAATATCACAACAATCTAATTGGCTGAGCCGTGATTGAAGCAGTTGTAAAACTGCCAATACCATATATATTGCCTATACAATTCAAGTTGTTAACTGCAAACAACATGCATTCTATTAAATATACTACTTTGAAGAATAATCTTCTATTTTATTTATTCTTAATAATAAATGTAATTATTGCTTTTATTCATTTAAGCACATTTAAAGGAATAGCTCACCCAGAAATCCCTCAGGACTGTATCAGCTGTTTGGACTCTCATTCTGACGGTACCCATTCACTGCAGAGGATACACTGGTGAACAAGTGCTGTAATGCTAAATTTCTTAGAATCTGTTCCAATCTATAAACTAACTCATCTACATGTTGGATTGCCTGAGGATAAGTAAATTTCCATTTTGAACTAAGTCTTTAATTGCACTTTTATCTGCTTATTTAATGGTGTAGGGCAAATAAATATCTATATATCTAAATATCTATAAAATGTCTGGATGGTGCAGCTGTCAGCATCTGACTGCAAAGGCTTACTGTGTATCATGGGGCTGTTTCTATAGTTAGTCTTCCACTTTTGAAAACATCAAGTGTTCTCTTTTTATCTCACCCTCTCATTTTGTACTTTATTTTTGTCATCAGCTGGAGGGTAAGATGGGGAAGCCATCTGTGGCTGGGGGTGAAAAGGATTCTCCAGACCTCAAGGGGGCGCTAAAAAAGGAGCGAGAGGAGCATCAACACCTGTTGGCGGACTCTTATGCTGCTGTGATGGATCTCACCAAACAGTTGCAGATCAGTGAGAAGAACTGGAGTCGAGAGAGGCTAGAGCTTCTGGAGCACTTCAACCAGGAAAGAAGTCAATGGGAACAGCATTTACGAGATATCCAGAGCAAAGGCACACAGGTCAGATGTCATATGGGGGTTAAAGGATTTGTTCACTCAAAAATGTAAATGTTATTGTTTATTTACCTTCATTCATGTCATTCCAAACCTGTATGACCTACTGTGTTCTGTGGAACACAAAAAGAAAAATTCTGACTGCTTGTCGCTTTCAAGTTTCGGGGGACACAAAAACACAATTCTGTACATTTTTGAAAAGTCTTGGAACATATTTTTCTCAAAGTAGCAGGTTTTTCAGAATTCCTTTTTTGTTCTCCACAGAAGAAAGTCGTATGGTTTTAGAAGAACATGAACAGTAACTTTTATATTAAAGTTTCAAGTGCATTAAAAGGCCTTGGAAGCTTTGTTTTGTATAACCAAATCTTGTTACCCTGCTTTCATGTTTTTCTGAGTCTTTTTAATCTGCTGTTTTATTTGGGTCTGGGAGGATGTCATCATGACACACTTCCTTCACTGACTTAGGGCTGCCCTCACATAATGGGTGGATATGACAGTATCTCTAAACATTTCCGCAGAGCACCTGCAGACAGGCTCTCTGCATGTTGCATCACTTATCTGGAACTGCTGGTTTTGCACATCCATGTGGCTGTGCACAGTGTGTGTAGTCCAATTGAAAAGAAGCCTGAGACAGTATGGTCAGTGTGTCTGTACTAACCACACTGTAAATAATGAAACTGGAAAAAAGAGATGAGACTATATAGTTTCCCCCCTTCTTTCTCTCATTCTCTGCATCTTTCTTTTTGTGATTATCAAGCTCGGTGCTCTAATTTCTTTGTTTTAAATGACATCCTGGATACCATGCCTCACTGAGAGAATTTAGGTCATTTGCATAGACGTGGTGAATCATACCACCATCATTACCCCACAGAGGAAACTAGCTGTTTTGAATGACCTCATTTCCTTAAGAGAATACTGACTCAGTAATACCACATGAATGAATGGGAGTACTGTGCAGAGGGATGACTACGGCATGCCACTTTTTAAAACTTCTAAAATAGATTCTTTCTTTTTCAGTCTCTTCATGATAAAACTTCTGAAAGAGAAATCTCAGCAGATGCAGCCACCAGTTGTTCAGGACTGCAAAGGTAAACTGACTTGATTAAAGTCTCAATTGTGCCTTGTTTTGTCAGACGTGATTGTTTTATGATAATTCCCGTGCTCTTGTTACAGGACCAAATCAATTTCTTCCCTCTCTGAATTTAAGAGTATGCTGGACACCAGTCTGTTCCTTCCTGGTCACAAGGTCAGTGGGGTACCAGAGTGCAATGTTGCACAGCATCAATCTACTGCTCCTGCCTCCATTCTGGCTCGCACTGACTTAAGTGATCTCAATAAGAAGAATTGGAAGTATTTGACCAATGATTCTGCAATGCTGGAGAAGGGTGACCAGTTTAAGACATGGGACTGCCCAAGCACCAACTCTAACAGCAGCTTCCCAGGACTGGAGTTGAGCAAGGAGTACATCCAGAGAAGCTACACTGCTCCAGATAAGACGGGTATTCGCATCTATTACAGCCCTCCAACTGTGAGGAGAATGGAGAGGAGGCCAGTCAAAGAAAAGGCCCAGCAAGATCCTCAGCAAGGACCATCATCTTGGGACGGAGCCATGATAGATCCATCAGGTCAGATTGCTGCATCTGCACCTTTGTCGACCACTTCCTCATCCTCTTATGAGCAGTGGTTGAGTTCACTTTCACAGCAGCATAGAGACCTACTTGAAGGACGGACGGGAGGTTCTGCACCATTCCACGGACTGGAAATTTCAGGCAACCTTAGTGATGACATGAAGGAGATGACCAACTGTGTGCGACAGGCCATTCGTTCCAGTTCCCTGGAGAGGAAGTGCAGCAAAGATACTGGGAGCCAGACAGTTGGTGTTTCAAGTACAGGAACGCAAACAGCACAGTTTGTCAGCATTGGCCTACAAACTGATGGCCCCATTTCAACAACTAGATGCCCTCAAGGGAAAGCATGGTCTTCTCGTCCATCCACCTCACTTTCATCTGCACGCACACGACAGATCTCTTCATCTCTAGAGAAAGTCCACAGTCGCATTGATAGACCATGTTGCTCACCGAAATATGGCTCACCTAAGCTTACCCGCAGGGTCTCCACCTCTTCCTCCAAACTCGAGACCTCATCAACATCCTCAAGGGATCGCAGTGTATGGAATCTTCATAACCGTAGTGGATCTCAGAATGGGTCTGCCTGGGCACGTTCCACCACCACCCGAGACAGCCCAGTGCTTAGTGGCCTCAATGATGGCTTGACCAGTCTCTTCAGTGTGGTGGAACACTCTGGAAGTGTTGAATCATTATGGAAAGCAGATACATTCCTGGGGAGACAAGCTGCTGGGAAACCCTCCTGTCCTAGCATAGGAATCAGTCTGGGGGAAGCGGGAGCTCAGAAATACGGCATGGTCCAGGAGTTTCTGCGCAATGTTTGCGGCAGGACTGCACCAGCAGGGACCATTGACGAACCAAAGCCAGAATACCTACCAGGAGCCTTAATCGGCACAGACAACATCACGAAGATCGTCAATAAGAGGTTTATGAAAACACAAAGAGACGAGTTTGTAGCCACCGGAAAGGATGCAATGAGTTCATGCTCTAGTACCCTGGAGGTGAGACAGTCTAAAACAAGTTCTAGTGTCACCACTGTTGATCTGGTTGATTGCATTTAATCATGAACATCTGATTGTGTTCATCTGATTGTACATCTGACAAACTCCCCTCATCCTCCAATGCATACACCCTGAATAAAGTAAATATCTTAAAATCTTTTTATTCTTTTTTCTTTGCAGGATTCTCTTTGTGACTGCAGCTCACAAACTGTCACTTCCTGTTTTGCCCGCCACTCCCGCTCCACCACACGACATACCCATAGCCAGTGCAAACATCGAGTGCAAGAGTCACCCATGGGAACCGAAGAACGATTCGATACCAGTAATGAATGAGGATGAGGGTGGCCTCTTCTGACACCCAGAAAGTATACAAAGAAAACAACTGTAAACACTCACTCCACACACACTGCCACACGCCAATACACACAGACACACCCTTAAACAAACACATACATACTTTATACCTTCAATAAAAGTCTTCAGGGTTACAACAATGGGACTTTGAAGAGTTCCTGCATCTGGAGAGTTTCCGAACCAGACCTCAGTGTAACCAGCACACTTTAATGCCAAGGAAGGGAAAGAGTTGACCTCCCCTTTAGGTCCACCATTCCACTGTCAACCAGCCAGATTTCACATTGTAAGTCCATCATTCCAGAGTAAACCAGCCAGACCTGCCTTTAAAGTCCATCATTCTACCATTCCACAGTCATCCAGTCAGACCTCCTTATACTCTGCCATTCCTCTGTTTTTCATCCAGCCAACAGGACAGCTTAGCCAGCCATTTCAATCCCCATGGAAGAACTTGACACCAGGTCTTAATGAAGTCATGTAGATATAAAGGGAACATACAGCTTGCAACTGAACTACACAAACCAAGAACCTCAACATGGCCTTCAGTAAGATTATGATGTCTCTGACAGTTGCCCAGTGGCCCTTACGTTTTACCACAAACAGCATTGCTTGGAGTAGCTGTAAAATTGTCCCATAACCAGCCCTTTATGGATTCTACAAGTTCATGTACAACTCACCTTTTTTGAGTCTACAATGGACCACTTTTGCCTTCATTGGTTAAGAAAAAATGTTGTCAGCTAAATCCAACGTGGTATCAATTTGGTTTATGTTCTCTTTAGACAATCATCAAACAAACAAGCTTGTTTCAACTACTGTATAGACTCTGCAACTACTTGGGATCATCTTCCATTTTCAAACCAGCCAAAATATGAAACTCTGAATCTACACTTGGATTTCTCTAAAAAAAAAAAAAGGACTGGATGATATGATTGATCATATTGCATTATGAATCTGTCCTTTTTAAAACTAAATATTCTTTTTATGCTGTCTGAAGATGTCTACGAAGAGCACGTTTGTAGCTGTAGAGTAGGAGGATAGCAGTTGTTTTGTTTGCTTTGGTACTTTGTACTATGTTTAAAGTGTTTGAACATTATAGCACTAACATGTAAATCTCCATTCCCTGGCTAGGATGTCCTCATGAATTTTAAAGTGTAATTGTCATTTTTATTCTACCCTGTAGTTCTACAGAAGACATGTTGCTCGGTGCATCTTCTGCAATCCTCCTCTTTATTTTCTCTGTCTATCTCTTCATCCTCCGTCATTATGCTGAAATAAACCCAATGGACCTTAGTCAGGGTAGGCACCCATTTTCATTTGATGGGAATAAAAAAAGAGACTGTATGGGATAGAAGTATAGTCAAGTATAGTAGGTGTTACTATTGTGTGTTGGGAAAAACTCTGCACAACATGAGTTGGGAAAATTAGACGTGACTCTAGAAAACCTACTGAACTGAGACCTTGTTCTAAATATCGTTCTAAGCGCTTGTGGTCGTCCTTTAAGTCAAAACATTGGTCAACTAATGCTGCATAGACTGTCAGGTAGTAACTGTGGAGTCTGCATCAGTGCAGGCTCAGCAAAAGTGCACATAAAAGCTGTTTATAGGCCTAAAGGGGGTGCTCGTAAGCACCCTTTTGAAACCTAAAATGGCAAATGGGACACCCTATATACCCTATTGCAGCACTTGGGACAGTACGTCAATCTCAAAGCCTCATTCATGCCAAATTGAATGTCGTCTACCCTGATTAAACCCCATAATCCTATTTTCCAGAACACATTTGAAAGCCTCACAAAATACTAATTATGCAGATATCACATATATAAACAGAATTATGTTCAAGCCTGAAACACTGAATGCTAATAATTGGCCACAGTGAGATTTTGAGATTAGTGAGATTTTATCAGATAATCCCAAATTATAATCCATAATCTGACCGTTCATGTAGCTATGCAGTTACCGTAATATGAGTGTGTGCCTCCCTGTATCTGCTCCTGCATCAGAGTCAAGTATGTTTGTAATGTGTTTTCTCCAATCTCCAGTTGGAGTGGTGCTGCAGAAACTGAAGTTAAGTCCTTTTTGCTGGTGCTTTTCTTAGATTTAACGACAGTACATAAGAGGAAACATTTTTGTATGCATTTCTCGAGCCATAAGGATTTGTTGATTCAGCTCTTTTATAAATCGGGCATTAGTAAAGTATCAGAATATCACATTTCTCAATTGTTCAATGTCTGGCCAAAAAATAAAAAAAGAGTCCAATTATTAGCATTCAGCATTCATATTATAAACCCAGCCTATTATATCCCAGACAATGTCTCCTCTTTATCTGTCACAGCCTTGCCATATGCTCCACAGCTACCTCCTAACTCAAAACTGTATTTTACATTACTTTTAACCCATTCATGTTTCATTTTGAAGGTCACTAGAGTGCCTTTAAAAAAAAATAATAAATTAAAGCAACAAGATATCTGTTAGGAGTAGGTTTATGAGGAACCATCTACTGATGGCAATGAAACAATAGATGTTCTCAGAACAGAAGACTGCTGACAGATACTGAACCCGTTTTTTTAAAAAGACAAAAATGACACCAAGCCTGTATTGATAAAGTTCAAGTGCAAATTCAATCTATAGCGTATATTGTAATTTATAACAGAAGCCAAAATACAGTTTGAGGACATTTATGAGTGAAATCTGCTAATGTAATCAGTCCAGCCTTTATAAGCCATTTTAACTTGTTTGAATATTTCCTGAGTTGAGTCTGATGATGTAGCTTTGCCCACTTATACATATCAGACAAACGGTGTACCGTCCCTTCAAGTGCCCCTTAACCATTTATTCTTGGTATTCGTGCTTCTGATCTTGGTCACATGATCTCTGAAAAAACAGGGGGAATGACCTTAGTTCAGGAGCTTTTAGTTTGAGCGCTCCCATAGTCAATTTATCAAATGCTGAAGTCTTACATCAAACCCCACTGTTGGTTTGAACATGGAAATTTCCCCAAATTTAGCTGAAGAATGTAAATGATAGCAATTACAGACAGTTTTATAGCAATTCTTAAACCAGTGACAGGAGTTTAAAAAGTCATGTGGTTGGTGGTTTTAGATTTAAAGATGTTGTTTTCATGGGAGCAGCTCACTGATTGGCCTTCCCATTCACGATATTGGTCTTCATCACTCTTGCGTCATCACAACACCCTGTTTTAATGCCTAGCAATATATACACCACCTTGTCGGTTATTGTTGTCAATATTGTCTGCTAAATTATATTATTATAAGAGAATGCGTGTATATTTCTTTTTTGTTTCCATTTGAAATCTCTTTTGAATCAAAAAAGATGATGACAGATGGGCACTGAGAAAACTTTCTAAATGTTTTAACTTGAAATCAAATATACTGTAAATAAATACACAATTTGTACTCTTTCTATCCTTGTGTAGGATATATTGATTGTCTCTGCCAACTTGACCTTTCCTCACCTGAAATAAAAACAGGAGAAGATTTTGTGTAAATAGAAACATTTTAAAAATAAAAATGCTGAAAATGTCTTCGACTTTTTGTGCTTTTTTTCATCTGGTTGGGGACTACAGTAGTTTATTGCTGCAAATATAATTTTATACTTTTCACAATTTACAAAATAACATTAGCTGATAATTAATCAGTTTACTATAGGCTAACTGTTCATATGTTATCTGAAATGATAAAAAAAAAAAAGTAATTAGCATTGATTACTTGTTTTGCACAACAAAGTGCACCAGCTGTCATTAAAATTATTTACGTTCTACTTTGAGTAATTTGTTTTTTGTGTGATTAATTTTTAACTTTTCAATCTGCACTCGAGTCTTTAAACTGAGCACATTCTTTTCATTTAAGCGTAAATGTGTTTAAGTATATGCATCTGTTGTGGAGAAAATTACTCCTCTCTTTATTTCCCTTTGGAATAAAGATGGTGGAAAAGAAAATGAAGTGGGTAGAAAGAGTGATGGGGTGGTGTGTTAAATGTAGCTCTAGGATATAATGTCCAGCTGTGGATTGTGAGTCTCAGTCCAGCTGGATTCCTTCTTCTTACATCACACACACACAACACTAGCTGAAAAATGGAACCACGGAAAGGAAACTCAAGATCAGTTGTGTATCGTTGCTTGTGCGTGTGGTGTTGGCTTCACTAGGGAAGAACATCTGTGATTTTCTTCAGGATCATTTCCCTGCCTGCCAAGATTTTATTTTCTTTTTTCCCTTTTTTTTGAAAATTGAGAGAGAGAGATACAGGATGTGACCAAACAGTTGCATCATTCAAAAAAAAGAGAGATTTCCTGTCGCAATGTGATGACACCGGCATTAACATTCATAGTGTGATTCAGTGCGAGAGGCAGAGAAGAAAAGGGAAAAAGAAAAACTGTGGCTCTGAATGTCATATGAGGGTTTTTGCTTTCAAGCTGTGATGCACAGCAATAATACATTCCATTTCATTCTCCACTGAGCATAAACATTGCAACCAGTGCTGTCTTGCCCATACAAATGGGCAGGATGAACTTCAGTACAACTATCTAATAACTGAAAATAATTGATTGTGTTTGTGTTCGTTTCTATATTTTAGAATTAATGTGTAGTCTTTTTCTGAGTTTTATTTTTAAATGCTACTTCCATTTATTAAATAGCATCCATTTTTCACCATTCAGCACCATTACTTAAAGGTGCAGTGTGTAATTTTTAGGAGGATCTGTTTACAGAAATGCATTACAATATACAAAACTATGTTTTCAGAGGTGTGTAAAGACCTTACATAATGAGCCGTTATGTTTTTATAACCTTAGAATGAGCAATTTATATCTACATACACCGCGGGTCCCCTTACATGGAAGTCGCCATTTAGCGCCGCCATGTTTCTATAGTAGCCCTAAACGGACAAACTGCTCTCCAGAGCGCGTTTCGTCAGTAAGTTGTTCTACTTCTTCGTTGGTGTTTTTAGAGGCCGCTTGTGTCATCACTAAGTTGAATGCGCACGAAGAAGTAGTAGTGGTAGTATTAGTAAGTCAGTAGTGTTCGTCTGGTAGAAGTAAGAAGAGAAATTGAGAAAAAATAAAAAGAGAAATTTGAACAAATGCAGGACCACGGGTATTATGCATAAGAACCGACAGAGCGTCAGTCTTCGTCGGTAAAAAAAAGAAAACTTGATGCAGCCAGACGAGGTCGGGACAGACGATATTATAATCCCGGATAAATCCGTTGTGGCTTTTCCCAGATGGAAGGCGCTGATGTGGGAGAAATGTTTTCAAAGCGACGCCAATGTTTCCTGTTTTCTGCTGGACCGGTAAGTTAGTCCAACTTTAGCAATAATAGTAAAAACTGTTGTTTGATAGCTTTAGTTACAAGATGGGCATAATAGCCGAGACAAGTAGTGTCTTAAGGGGTCGTGAACTGGCTTTTTTAATTATTTTATACTTTTGTCTGAGGTCCACTTATGACGTTTGAGTGGTTTTTACATTCAAAAACATCAAAATCAATAAGTAATAGGCTATTTTCTACCCTGGTTTTGAGGCCAGCTCGAGAAACGCTCGGTTTTTATGGGCGTGCCGCATTGAAGACTTGGAAGTAAACGCCCACTGCTATGATTGGATGACAGTTTTGCATAGTAAACTAACTTTCTGTGTCTGTTTGACAAGCTGCGTCCTTCATAGTTGAAGCCTTCTGTGACTTTGGTTAGACAAATACACATAATCAAGACATATAAAGCTATCTCTAACAAAGCAATAGTGACACATAGTACAACTATTTTTTACTCAGATAAGTGTGCTGCGCCATTCCTGTCGGATCCAATATAGACGGCACAGCATTGCTTTTTAATCTCAGTCTCTGCAAATCCAGTGTCGTTCTGTGTCTTGTTTACAAAGGAATCCGCGGCGAAATGAAGCGAACAAACGCTCAATGTTTTACTCACGTGAGCTGAAACGTCATTAAAAATAAAGTTCAATCACGCATTCCTAATATTTGAATCCGAAGGAAGGTTATGCAGCGACTGTGTTCTTCCACAACCAGGCACTGCACAATATTTAGCGATTGCTTGGTTGCTCGATCCGGTTAGCGCCACTTACGTTATTTCCCTACTATGTCATGCGCGAATCAGTGGGCGGGGCTACAGAATTAGGCGTTGATTTTCTTCTGTGGAGGCGGTGTTTGACCTATAGATAGGCACACTCCAGGATCTGCCGTTCGCTGGGCCTGGTGTCAATAAAAGCTTTTATTTCAGTAACAAGGACGTTTTCAGTTCTGAAACTTACAGGATATTCCTTTAGTACGATGATCTCTTATATATCAAAAGCTCAAGTAAAAGTTGATTTCTCAATTCATGACCCCTTTAAATAGGTTATGTAGAATTAAAACAATGAATTCTACTTAAATGGTTTCTTTTATCGAAATTAAAATATCACACTTTATCTATTTATATCATTTTTTTCTGCAATATTTTATGCGTTTTCTGAGAAATGCAGAAATGGTCTATTCAGCCTTGTTATGCTGACATTGTGACATTTGCTCCTTTAAAAATAATAATTTAATAACCAAAATAACTGTTAGACTTTTATTTTCATCTAAGTAGGGACTAGGTTGTTGCCGCAAATATAATTTGCATTTAAATTAATTTTTTTATTATAATTATTAAAATAATTACAATAATAATTTGGTCTTTCTGGCCATTTCAAGGTATATATTGGCCTCACCAAGCTCAATAATTCAGCTCTGTTATGGGAATAATCACAGCAATCAATTTTTTATATAAAAATATTTTTCTCAAGTATATTTTTGTGCTGTGGTGCAATGATATCTGGTAGCTAAAGCCATTATTAGACATTTTGCACTGATCTTAAACCTTGACCTTACGCTATTCTGAATGCAACTAGAACGCACAAAACTCAAGATGATTCTAATTCCCACACAAACCCTTTGATAGAAGAATCAAGCTCATCCTGATTAGATGGAAATCAGTAGCTTGGGTGAGGTGGCCAATGGAGCTTAGGTAGGTCGAGAAAGAAGAGAGTGGTACTGCTTATCTCGTGAATTCCTGCTAAACCCCTGATAAAAAAAAGCACTGGAATTTTCTCTCTCACACAGCATAGACAGTTCAGGTATATAACACATGCTCCCACCTTTAAGTCGAATTTGTCCTGCCACAGTTACATACATGTAACAAACCAAAAATATATTTCTATCATGAGAACTCCCTGAAGATTTTAGCATGGTAATGGATATGACAATGTTGATGTATCTGGTCTTGGCGAAATAGATCGGCTATGCTGCTGCTGTTGGTTATTGCTGTTGTAGATTATTGCTACTGCCAATACAGTGCTGTGAGTATTTAAGACATACTGCTGCTGCACAAGTAGCATATATAATAACCCGCAGCAGATCTATACAGGTGGAGCTGGGGAAGGTGGAGGATTTAGGAGGAACTCTGAAGTGAATGCTGTAGTGAATGCTAAACATCCATTTAAATGTAAAGCAGTAAGCTCATTGGCTGCGAATGCAACATGAACCAATCAGCTTGTGCCAAGTAGTTTAATGCTGTGAATATCATCAGTTTGCGTTAACAACCTACCAGCCTGTGCCATCTAGAGTTTCATGACAGAACTAACAGATAGGACTTCATTTACACCTCTCAAAATAACATAAAAGATCCCTAACATCATGCTTTGCACCATTTCTTTGCCAAAGCATCATTTGAGCTAAATCTGAAATTGTGATATGGCTTTGTGCACTTATAAAATTTAAATTGTGATCAAATTAACTAAGTATATAGCCTGTAGTGCTGTCCTGTGCTGATTAACGTACATTTGGGAAAGTACATGTGCCAATTGCACTTTATTTTTCCATTCACATAATTTCCAACATTTGATTACAGCATTTCACTGATTTGTAATGAGAAGCATTTGTAAACCTGTTGCCACAGAAACTTAAGAGATCTCCCAGCAGTTTTCCGCCAAAATAAAAGCTCTTGGAATACAGTATTTAATTTTACAACTGAAAAGCAAAATAATTATTAACCTACTTATTTATTTTCATTTACATTTACAGTGCTGCTGTATTGCAATAGTAATATATTACTGCTATAGGGATAATAATAACAATTATTATTATTATTATCTCTTGTTTATTAAAAAAAAAAACACCCTTCTTAAAAATACCAGTGTGAATGTGATATGGACTGAGACACTATCACAACTAAAAAGATGTTTGAGTCCACAATTAAGTCCAATAAGCAGGTCAATGTAAAGACCTTTTACTCTTTTCAGTCTGGTCACTGAAAAGGGGTTGGAGCTCTTAATTTTGCTCCCAAAGAGCCCAGATTGATGCATTTAACTTTAACATGTATAACATTCAGTAAAACACTAAATTAATCCATTATTTCCTTTCCTAACCCTCAAATTCTTGGGAAAGTGGTTGGAATTAATTCACTTTGAAAGTGTCCTCAGTACATTCGACCATCGTACAAGTTGTCAAGTGTGATTTTGTCAGGCTGGAACTTAAAAGCCATTGGCTATTATTTATCTCTTTGCAAATAAATGAGCTATTTATGTGTCCTTGAACATAAGGAAAATCAAGGGTGAATCAGAAACAGCTGGGATGGTGAAAAGAGGCCTACAGAATGAGTCACTCTAAGAGAAATGAACAAAAATGCACAAAAGACCAGTCGATTCCTCTTAATGATCATAGATTTAAGGCAGCAGTACTTGAAATCCCAGAGTGTCGTGCCTGTAAAACCCCCCATAAGACCAAACCCAATTCTCAAGCTTAGCTGCTATAGAGCTGTCAGTGCTTTGACCAGATAGGCAGAGATCCCACAAGACTGAAGCCCCCCACCCAAATCAATCATACTCCGCACTAACGCAGAGGTCATTCTGGAGGAGGAGAGCTGGGAAACGATAGTGTCCCTGTTGACTGCAGCAAATTTACTGAAAAGAGCCAGCAGAAGCATTGAGTCTTGAACAGTTTTTTCTGCAGTCTGCTTTGCATCTGAGGTCTACATATGTTGGCAAGCAAATGATTAAAGAAACAACAAGGTGAACAAATTAGCAAATAAATAACAGCAGGCATCAAATGAAGCCAGCTTGTTTTGTGTGTATAAAACTGTTCCATTCGACTGTAATTACTCTGCCAGATCACATAAGTCAGCCGTCACACTGATGGAAGGCGGATAAAATACAAACACAGGATGCAGGCAAACAGTCGCTGCAGATTATGAGCCAACCTGAGCTGGAAATATCACTCTAAATGTCTCAGTGCACTGAGATAGTTGTGAGGTGTGTTTTGGCCACAGCGCTCTATGTGAAGGAAGGGTGTGTGTTTCCTAAGGGTGAAAGTGGGGGAAAAACAAGCAGGTTGAGTAGACATACTGAAAAAAAAAATGAAGTATGAGAGCTAAATCAAATCTGCTCTCAGTAAACACAAGCTTGATAGCCACAAAACAACGCAGTGACTAAAAACAGGTTTGTTAGGTGAAAGTGTAACAGAAAACACCCAGAGGAACATTTTATGGCATACAGTGAGTGTTTTATCAGAGCTCAGATGATTTAATGGTCACACTGTCTCATAGCGATTCATAACTATTTTACGTTTTGGTGAACTGGGGGGGAATTCATATGAATCTCATTTGTAATTTTTTTGTGTTTGATTACGCCCCACTGACAATTGTTTACTTCTAAAAATCATGTTTTCATATGAATCACACGGTACAAATTCAAACCATCACCTTGTTGAATACTTGCCTTTTTTCATGAGATGGAGTTGTCTTTATTTCTCTTAAAATTCAGATCATTTGAGTCTTGATAGATTCTGATGCAAGATGTTTGAGTTGGTTTGACAGGGTTATTATCATCATTAACTAAAAATATTAAAAACTTTGAAATATGGCTAAAATTAAATATAAATATTAGATGGAAAAACTTAAACACACTAAACTAACATAAACATAAACTAAACATAAATGAGAAATGTTGCTTTGGAACAAGTTTTGCTCTGAAATAAGTTCGAGTTGAAGCACTAAAATGACTACCTCAAAATAAATAAAAACTAAAACTGAACGAAAACTGAAATAAAAATAAATTAAACCCAAAGAGATATATCTATACACACATAAATATATATATCGTGTCGCGCCGCATCCAGTGTAGACCATAGATATGTATTGTAAGCCCTTGACCACAAGATTTGGTGAGATTAGCTCAAGTTGTCCACATAGATAATGCACCAGGCAGGTATTTGGTGGAACAGAACTTAAATCTCTTTATTTCTCAATAAGGTGAGGGAGTGGGGATGGGGGAAAACTGTAACTAAAGCCTTTCTTCCTTCGGTGGTTGGTTCTTGGGGCAGCAGATCAATCTCCCTGAAGGGAAGACAGAAGAGGTGGAGGGTTAGTTAAAGTGTTCAGGCTACTCACGACCCACTGAGCTTCCGTCCTTAAGAACTTGTCCTGTGCTTGGGGTTAGGGCGATCCAGCATTCAGCATCTGCTCATCTCCCCGGCTGAGACCCTACTGAGGCCTCTTGGTTCCCTTTTATGTGGTGGTGGCTGATTGTTCCTAACAGCCTGCAGCTGAGGCTCCCTGTTAGAGGATAAAAAGTGAACACCTGTGTTGGAGCTATCCCTGGTCCTGAACCCTCTTACTGGGTGGCCCAGCCCTTGTTGCTTCCTCTGATGGGGCTCTCCATGGTGCTGAAGGTGTTCAGTCTGCTTTGTGGGGGACCATACCTCTTTCTGGCCACCACAATATATATATATATATATATGTATGTATATATGTATTTTCAAGAAAAACTAATACAAATTACAAAAGTACATAAGTTTATGAAAAATTAAACTAAAATAAAATGACATTTGAAAACATTAAAATACAAGCTAATTCAAAATTAATAAAAACCTATTATAGTGTTTAATCCTAAAAATAACACTGATATTTGGCCATATACTTTAGCAAACCTGAACACTTTTTAAGACATTCTTGAGCTCTTTCTTGTTCTTCTGAATCTCTAGAGGAGACTAATCCAAAAGGCAAAAGCTTTCATCTGCCCTCCATTTAATGTTATTACTGTATAGTAGAAGAAATTTAGATATTAAAAAGATCTAATTTGTGATTTGTCTTTCCTGTGTGTGTCCGTCCTGTCACTAGTTAGGTCTTCATTTGCAACAAAGTGTGATAAAACAGAAATTGAAAATCAGGTCAGATGAGTTAAAAGATAAGACAGAGTAAAGACAAAACAGCATAAAACGGACAAGGAGAGTTAAAGAAATCCTTAGAGTCCCAGACAGGAAAACTACTTCTTCTACACCACAAGACCAAACAGAATGATGGTAATTAACATCATCCCATAATTAGAGCTTATATTGTGTGATTACAGTTTAGCAGCTACATGACCAATCCCTGCTCAGACTATACAAGTGAACTCCAGAGGTTAGGGTACAACCATAAACCATATGTTAACAACATCAGTTTTAGGGATTTAACTAGTTTGAACTCCACTCAACCTCTGCCGGGTGTTCAAGCCTCTTGTCTCTCTCTCCCTCTCTTCTTTCTCTCTCTCTCTGCTTCTTGCCAAAATGCCATCATGCTGTGCCAGGACATCTGGGTCAATGGCAGAAGTGGCAGAAGGAAAAAACAAGTACCAGAGAAAGACAAGACAGATCCTTGTCTCTCTCTAGGGGACTTTGAGGGTCTTAGGATAGAAGAAGAAATCTAAATTTTTCATGCAATTATCACATGAAGCAACACACTGTTATGTCTCTCTCTGATTGCAAGAAACAGCATTTGATTGCATTTGTTCGGTGTAATACATTAAATAGTCAACACAGCCAGAGTAATCTTGTATGTGTATAAATAAAGTATATTGTTACATGTCAAAATAACGTTAGACATTGATCATTAATCCTGAATTCAAAATATTAAATAATGTTCTCAAATACTGTCCAGTATACATTACTGTAAAAACGTCCGTAGACTGGGAAGGAGGCGGGAACCTGAGAACATTTAAACATAAAACTTTAATAATCAAATAAACAACATGGACGACTGCCGCATAAAACAACAACAACATAAAATAGTCCAGGCCTGGGGCCTGTACCATGAAGCCAGATTAGCTGGCTAGCCAGGTAAATTTCCGTTTAGTTTGTACCAATCCTGGGTTTTAGGTACCATGAAAGTGGCTTGGCTTTTAGCGGCATTCATTGCCTTAGTAACTCACACGCCACAGCTAACCTGCTCTGGGGAGCAGATCTCAAAGTGAAATTTGACCAATCAGCTTCAAGCAAAGTGACACATGTCTGACGCAATAAAGCCACTCCCCCAGTTTCTCTTACTCCAAATTAAAGGACGCTACATAGTAAAACATTTTTAAAGATAAAATTGTCTGAATTTAGAGATGATTATTTTTTATAATTATTTTATATGATTTATATAATTATTATACCCTTAATCCATTACACAAGCTAGCTTAGTTTAATAGTAATTATTAAGCTTTTATTTTAAATTAATATAAACATATAGATAATATGCAATATAAATACGTTTTAGAATCAATAGCTTTAAACATGACTACATATGAGCTTAGATTTTTTATTGTTTTTATACCTATAAATATGATCAACTCTATGAACTAACTTTACAACTGTTACTTGCACTTATAAGGCAAGATGTTTTCTTTAAGTTTTCCTCTTTCATGGATAGATCGTTTCATCTTGTAAATGTGTTTAAATTCTTCATATTGTTCAATATTTTAATCTTTGGTAGTGAATCGCACTGACTCTCTCACGAGAAGTGAATCACAGTTTCAAGGCATCTGATTGGCTGTTCATTACTGATGTCACTCTTTCATGTGCACATGATCAAGCCTGAGTTGACAGAGAAAGTTGATGATAAGCTTCATGGTACCAACAAAGCCGGATTGGACTGGTTTGGTTTTGTCAACTCAAAACTAATCCTGTAACCCCGAGTTTGTTCAGCCACCATCATGGTACAGGCCCCTGGTCCTCTCTCGTCCAACACTGTTGTTACTCCTCCTTTTATCATTCCGGAGCTCCTCCGTGGCACTCGAGACCGGTGAGTGGCGCAGGTGTCGCGCATTATCATTTACGCCACCGGCCTCGCTCCGTTCCCACGGCTCTCGGCCCCGCCCCTCTCGTCACAACTACATAAACAGTAGGAATTCTACTGTAGGCCTATTATTCCATGTTTTAAACAGTATGCTTCATTGCTGACACATAACCTTATCACGTTAATAATGTTAACATTAATAAGGCATCCAGTGTCTTGGAAATTATATATATATATATATTAGGGCTGGGCAAAAAAATCGAATGCGATTTTCATGCGAATCTCGTCAGTAAAGCCGCTTCTGGTGATTAGTAGTAAATCTCCAGCACGTGTGTTCAGATGGAGCGGCATTTACTACACAGAGTCATGTGGATTACTTTTGGATTATTGTGATGTCTTTATCAGCTGTTTGGACTCTCATTCTGACGGCACCCATTCACTGCAGAGGATCCACTGGTGAACAAGTGATGTAATGCTAAAATTTAGCTAAATCCGTTCCTGTGAACAATCATACTCATCTACATCTCAGGATGGCCTGAGGGCAAGTCAATTTTCATTTTTGGATGAACTATTCCTTTAACATTTAGCTGTAACGAGTCAAGTTCAGAAAAATTCTGAAATAATAAATATCACACTGAAATGGAAGGTCAGGTGCATTGCATTGTGTGATTTTTGCTTTGCCATTATGGTAAATGGATATTTAATGCATATATTTAAAATATCTTTATGATATAGCCTACTGTAAAAATAGTATGCATACTACATTATTATGCTATGTTAGTATCCCTGGTTCTGGAGCTCATTCTGGATCATGTCGAGCTGTACATTAGACCTCATGAATAATGTATTTAGCTGACACCACCTGTGTTCCATACAGTCACTGAAAGGACATTATATAATAGTGAAACAGCGCACTGCTAAACATTTGATGAGCTGTATTAGAATGAAAAGAATGTGTAGTAGGCATTATACAAATGTATGAATTATATGTGTATCTCTCATTCCTCATTCCAACCTCATCTTCAGGAATCCCTCTGCTTCTTAATTCACAAAAAAGATTATTTTTCTTGCAACATCTCATAGTAAACTCTCTCTTTTCTCTCACACAATATTCACTAAGGTTGCATTTAGTTGCTCAAAAATACAGTAAAACAATAATACTGTGAAATATTATTACAATTTAAAATAACTGTTTTCTATTTTAATATATCTTAAAAATTATTATTCTTGTGATGGTAAAGCAGAATTTTCAGCATCATTACTCCAGTCTTCGGTGTCGCGATCCTTCAGAAATCATTCTAATATGCTGATTTGTTGCTAAAAAAAAAAAAAAAACTTTTGATCAATTGAATGCATCCTTGCTGAAAAAAACATATGAATTTAAATAATAATAATAATAATCTTGCTGACCCTAAACTTTTGAACAGTAGTGCATGTAGAAATACTGCAGTTTCTATTTGTGATGGGGTGGGTTCCTCTGACTCAGACTACAGTCTATAGAGAGAGCTGCCAGGTGTTCCTTATAATTAATTCATCACAGGTTTGCTGTAAACATATTTAGAGTGAAACTCAATAGAGAGACACAAAAGGCGATGGTCATGATGATAATAATGACAACGTTTTAATGACTTCTAATGTGCTTTCAGATGCTCCTTGCTCTCTTTCTCTCTGTGAGAATAAGCTGACACAATATGTTATTGATAAATATGTAGTTCAAGTAATGCAGGCATTTAAAGATCAAGGCTGTGCATGGGTTAGGCATTCCTTGTCCCAGTCACTCGCATACTAATACAGACACACAAAGCTGCAAAAAGCAAATACAGAATTAGCTATAACCTCCCTACCATTTGTGCATGCAATTAAACTAAAGGCGAGAGGAAGTGCTATATTTTTTGGACTATTTTAATTGCTTTGAATTGCAGTGCATTACTGAGCACCAGAAACACACATAGACACACTCTTTCTCTTTAATAGACACACTCAACTGTTATTATCCCCAATCCACACTGTCCTTTCATTCAAGTAAGGGACATTTTCAGTATGAGTTACAACTACAAAAAGGCCACTCAGTCAAAAAGAATAAATAAGAGAAGAGTGATATATGACACATATGAGTGGAAGGAAAAGAAAAATTGAGAAGAGTGAAATGAGAAGCTGATTTTCCTGCTAAAGTGTCTTTTCTGAGTGTTGAATGCTTCCGTAGTGAACAGCAGCATGTCATTGAGATTTTCCTTTTCTTAGTTTGAGTGTGAAGAGCTTTATGAGTGCAAAGTCATTATTAAACCAGGCAGGCATGAAAGACATCTGCTGTATTTTCAAATTACATTATAACATGTGTTGCTCTCTAACCTAACAAACAAATATTTACTTCATCGCATGACACCAAAGACCTTTGAAAGATCTGAAATGAAGCCAAAAAATATACATTGCAATCCTGCTTTTGAACATCTAAATAGCAGTTCTGGCCTTGAGCTTTGCATTCAGATGTTGAATATCCCTGTCTCACAAGATGAGATAAAGAGGAGGGGGAGGTGAAGGTGATGGTGGGGGCTACGTCTCGTCGAAAAGATTACGGAAATGTTTAATCTCCCCTCCTCTATAGCCTCATGCTCGCTTCACCCACCCTTGACCCCAAAGTCATGTCTCTTTCTGTCCATTCAGAATGTCACAAAACCACCTGGCATGAAGCTGCTTGTGTGCTAAATCCATCTCTCTGTCAACTCCACGTTGTGGTCTGCTGAACCACACCAGTCATTAATTTACACCTACATAAATCATAACCATAATCAGCCTTACACATTCAAACTAGGCACATGACCTGGATTTCTGTTCAATTGATAATAATAATAATAATCTCTTCTATAAATAAAACAGTAAATTTGTTTGCATTAATAATAAACAAACCATAAACAAACAAATACATATTAAATGTATAAACTTACAGTAATAATAATTAAAATATACTTATTAAATAATAAAATATGCCTAACTTTTATTTATAATGTAGAGTTGTGTGTCAGAGTGGAGTATAGCAATGGAAACTGAAAACATGATGTGATTGTCTAAATTGAAGCTTGTAAATTAAAAATGGAGGGGGCCGAGAACTGAGCCCTGGGGGACACCCTATAAACACAGTAACCCTGTTAACAGTGTCATTCAGAACATGTTACAGGTTAGGAACAGTCACCTCTTGCTGTGTATTAAAAAGTTTTAGTCTTTTTGTTAGCATTGCTAATTGAATATTTTCATAAATCTTGAAAAAAGTAAATGCTTTCATTGACATTTAGCATTTAGTTTAAAAGCAGTCTACACTGACATCAGAAAGTGTTTATTCTTTCTTCATCTGAATCTGTTTTTTATTAATCATTCAGGCATGCTGAGTTTATAAGATTGCCATAAATACTATGGATATGCAAGGTGTTTGTGGGCCAACAAAGTCTTTTTTTTTATCACAGTACTAGAGACATAAGCGAACTACAACAACAAAAAATCCTTGTTTAATCTTGATCTCAAAACTTTTATTGGCTTTACAATCACAATTTAAAAATAAGAATCAAGTGGAAGTATCAGGGGTGAGAGGAGAGTACTTGAAATTCTCTCTTTTCTCCTTCAAACATCAAATAGATTGTCACAGGAGAGAAATACACTATGGAAAAAATTTTATGATGTATGTATGTATATATATAAAATGAAGGCTTTTATATTTTCTATTTAGTAGATTGTACATCCCAAGGTCCCAATGGATCTTTCAAACACAAAGCAGTTTTTTATAAGGACTTCCCATCTTTTGAATTCAGAAAAGCCCTGGAAGAGTTTGAGAGTTTACACTGGGTGTAATCAGTAGATAATTTCACATTTCCATTTCAATTTAGAAATTCAATTTTTTCAACACATGCCAACACAAGACAAAACAAACAAATGAAAACCTGATATCGACATTTATCAGGCCTGCAGTCATCTACTATGATTAATCACCTCTCTTCATTACAGAAATCTCATTTGTCAATGTCACATCAATGCAGCATTTGTCTCTCAACAGGACAAAACACAACAGAACAATGCTAAAGTCTGGTGCTGATAACAGAGAGAAAAACAAAGAAAGATAGCAGGAGCGATAGCTACTGCTAAAGTAGGACAATCTCAGCCTCTGCAGAGGAGACAGGAGACTCTCCCATCCATCACACACTCTTCACAGCTCATTACTTGGGAATACCCACTAACTAAAGCAGTGTGTGTTCCCTGTAGCACTGGGTTTTTGGTGTGTTTTTCAAAAGATGCAAATGTTCATCAGTGCATTAATGTATTGCAGGTGTTATTGTGTTACGTTAAAATGGAATTCAAGGAGAAAAGAGGAAGTAAAAGTGTCTTCTGACACAAATATTATCTGTAAGAAAAAATGCTTTGCAGAAATGTATCTCTTACTTACAAATCTCTCTGTTTCGAACACTTGTCATTTTACTTTTCTTACATAACAGCAATCATTTCAAGTTTCTTCTTCTCTGTCTGGCAATTTTTTCCTCCTCCCTCATCGTCATGTACCTTCAGTGTCATAAACAGGCAGAAAAAATCCATAAAGAGCACCTTTAGCACAACATTTCAAAAGGAAAGGACTTATTTTTTACTTTTTTTTTTTCCTGAAGAAAACCTTGCTGTGGTAGAAAGAACGTTAGGTATAGCAACATTTAAGGTTTTACAGGACTGAACTTACATTTTTGAAAAAAAAAAAACTGTACAAAATACCAATGGTATCACACACGACACTAAAAAAACAAAATGAAATTAAATAACATAAGATGTATAACATAAATCCCAAATGTACATAACTGTTAACAAAAACGAACAAGAGACATAACCCTGCTAGAAAGAAAGAAAGAAAGAAAGAAAGAAAGAAAGAAAAAGAAAACAAGCCTAAGCTGGTTGGCTGGTTTAAACTGGAATAGTTGGTTTTAGCTAGTCTCAGCCTGGCTGAGCGGGTTTTAGCTAGTTGTTCAGCTGGTCTACCAGTCTGACCAGTTAAAGAAACCAGCCTGTAAACCAGCTATGACCAGGCTAGAAGACCAGCTAAAACAAGCCAACCATCTTAGGCTGGTTTTATCGGGGTTTTTTTCCAGCAAGGTCGTTTCTTTGTTACAGAAACAATTATCGAAACAAAATACAAGCAACTGTAAAGTCCCACACAGGGAATTTTTAACTGTAAATTATAACTCTACGTTACTTCCAAAGTCATACAGTATTTTACTGTAAAACTACTTCAAATGGTCTGTTAGATCTAGTACAGTTTTTCACAGTATAGTTAGGGAACTTACCAATTAATAGGTTTTTACCACAGCATTTTTATAGTATTTTACTGTTACCATTACAAATTTTTTTTACAGTGTGTTGGTTTAGTGTTGCTAGGGTGTACTGGGCAGTTACTAGGGGATTTCTAGGTGGTTGATATGGTGTACTGGGTGCTTGGTGACTGCTGTTCCAAAATGGTCTCTATTTATGATTAAAAGCTTACATCAAACAATCCTAATGAAAATGCTCCATGTAAACACCTCAGTCGGAATAAAAATGCCCAAACTGGTTTAAAGTTCAATCGGGTTGAGAGGGGTAGGATAAACCTTTTCTAATCTGTTCGAAAGGACATTTGATCAGATTGAAAACTGAAACTGGAAAGTTGTGCGCACATACAATGATGCAGAAACTGCGTAATGACGTATAACGCACAGAACTAGCTGAAGCTGATGTTGTTGAATATAATAAATGACTGTCGCGTCAATCTAAAATTCTCTTTCCTCTCATCGTCTGTGAAGTGGTGCAGGACAATGCTGTCCCACAAGTGCCTTGTTTTGGGTGCGGGAATTGACGTTTTTACGGTTTGCTTAACATTATTGCACAAAGAGTTGTGTGCTCGTTGTCTCCTAATTAGGACCCGAAATAGAAAAGTCTGATGGTCAGTATGCGAAAACAGTGGGAAACTTTGTATATTCATGCAGTGTGTGCATGTCAAAATATTAAATCCGATTTGAAGCTTGTGACATATAAGCAAGCACATCAACCCGTGCACTTTATTTAGCGTCCATGATTTCACTCCGATTGAAACGGAGTTTAAGCTCAGTTTAGGTTTCGGAGTTTGCTTATATCTCTAACCCTTAGCACTTATTAACCTCATTTGACTTTATGGATAACATGACGATTGTTTACTGCATTGCACAGACTTTGATTCTACAGTAATACATTTTTTAATGCCCTTTATGTTTATTGTTTATGTTTGCACACATGAGAACAGGTTAAGAAGAGGGAGTCAGCAGATGTTTCAGCTGTCCGTGCTCAAGCAGAAATCACAGTGTCAACACTTTTGGATCACAAGCTTCTCACTTACAGCTGGAATCCAGTCTGTGTTTGTGTGTGTGTGTTGTGTGGAAACCGAGCGGGAGGCACTTTCATCTGCAGAGGCTTCATTCACACGGTGTTAATTAGTATGTGAAAAAATCATGTGGAAATGTGCCTATAAGAAACTAATTTTAGAGCAAAGAGACCATGTCCTTTCTCAGGTTCTTTCTCTTGAGCATAAGCATAAACTCATGAACATAAGCCCAACTCTCTCTCTCTTTGTGCACCCCTCATCTATTTCCCTCCCGTGCCCTGTCCTTGTTTCCATGGAAACTGTTGTCAACGTGGAGGGAACAACGTGGCAGGATACAGCAGCAGATATTTCCCAGCATGCACTGGCACTAATGGAGGAGAATCCCATGAGGGGATTCGTCAGTGCGAGGGCGTTCATTGGTGGCGGTAACGATATGATAAATAGCTGCATCACCTTAACAAATGCCGTGAGTGAGTTGGGTCACCTTCCATACTACTGTGTGGTCCTGACGTCCTTAAAATCACCTACACATCAAATCTGCTACACCTACACTGCTTTTAACGGTATAATAAAGCCACTAATAATCATCATAATAAAAGTTGACTAAACTTTATCCATAAATGCAAAATGCATTTGTACAGCACTTGCAATTTAAAATGCATGTTTTTATTCCATTATCTGTTGTTACTCATACATTCATCTCAGTAATTAATGGCATCTGCAGTGCAGCAAACAGAAAAGAACACAACTGAATAATGCATTGCAGAACTGAGATGCAAATTTATTTTTCAGATTGTTTCTCAGATTGTCCTCATAATAAGGACACAATGACTGTCACAATTATGGCCTTGCATTGTTTTTTTTCTTCCAAAATAACACTACTAAGAGATTCACATTAAGATTAAATAAAGAAACAATTAAAATGTAAAAGCATCTAAAAGCATTAGTGCCTTGGCTTTTTGAATAAATATAGTTTGTCTGAATACTACCTAATTTATTCCTTATCATTTCGAATTAGAAAAGTTGAATTAAAGAAATTTAGTAGTTAAAACACATTACGGTTCAAACGTTTGGGGACAGTAAGATTTTTATTTTTATTTTAGAAATGAATACTTTTATTCATCAAGAATGCATTCAATTGATCAAAAGTGGCAGTAAGGACATTTAAAATGTTCCAAAATATTTCTATTTTTTATTTCTATTTCTATTGTTTTAACTTTGTATTCATCAAAGAATCCTGAAAAAATGTATAATGGTTTCCAAAAAAATATTAAGCACCACAACTGTTTTCAACATTGATAATAATAAGAAAGTTTTTTTTTTTTTTGAGCAGCAAATCAGCTGAGAAAGGATCATGTGACACTGAAGACTGGAGTAATGATGCTAAAAATTTAGCTTTGACATCACAGGAATAAATTACATTTTTATATTCAAGTAGAAAGAAGTTATTTTAAATTGTAATAATATTTCACAAATATTACAGTTTTTACTCTATTTTTAATTAAATATATGCAGCCCTGGTGAACATAAGAGACTTTTTATCAAAAGTCCTACCAACCTTATGAATAGTAGTGCACATATAAGATATAATGAAAAGGCAACAAATAATTATCACAAAATAAAAATGTGATCAGGATGTTTACACCTGTAAGGGGTTCCTTTTGTGAGCCATACAATAAGTGTAGGTAAAACAGAGAAAACTACCAATTACCATACAGATAAATCATGAACAGTCCTTACACACACTCCATTCAGACACCATTGCCATAAAATCCACCTACTCATTAAAAAAAGAGAGACAGCGGTATCGGTCTAAATCTCTGGGTTCTATCAAGACTGATTAGAAATTATGGAGTGATGGTCAAGTTTAAGCTCTGATGACTTCATCTCGAGACTATCAATGATGGTTCAGACAAGGGAACTAGAGGAGATTTGATATTCAACATTTACTTCAATTACACATCAAAGATGAGGTGGAGCTGTAAGGGCTCTTTCACTGTTAGAAATGTAGGAGGTGTGTGGGCTGCTCTCTTATTATTATGCTAAGAGGAGAGAAGTCTCCTTAAGAGTCTTGGTAATCTGGCACTTTTATTTATCAAATGATCGCCCCCACATGCTCGAATCTGAAAGCCTTTTTAGCTGAAAGAAAAGGAAACTGGAAAAGGTGACCGGTGAATCAGACAGGCTGAAGAAGAAAGAGAATCTGAGAGTGTGCATGGGAAGAAAAGGGAGTTTTAGGCAGATGAGAAAAAAATGATAAACAAGCCTCTCACAAAAGTGATTATTTCTGTGTGATTCATATCAGAGATACTAATGTTGAACACCTGTAGAGAGGAGAGTGGGGTGAGGTGCAACACCATCAGTTTAACCAATTACAAATGAGCTACAGGGGTTAAATCATCATACATGAGCACCAGCCTCAAAATAACAATTTAGAGATCAAAAAAGTAAGTAAAAATTCAAGTCTAGATTATAGCTTAATTTTTGAATATGTTAAAAGGCAGAAATCGTATGCTATTTGAATCAACAGCATTTAATTTAGATGTTAAAAAAACCTCGAAACATTTTATAATGTACTTCTACTTGACCTATAAAAATTACATAAATATTCTGAAACTAAAGTTGATTACCACAATAAATGGCAATAACTAAATAAAAAATGTAAATTGTCTTTTTTTTCTATTAATGCTGCAATCCACTCCAGTTGTGGGTTTGTGTGTGACATTAATTGACACAGTTTAGGGATAAGATGTAAAATGTTTGTGGTCATTAAGATTTTTTTTTTTTTTTTTAAATAATTACTTTTATTCAGCAAGTATACATTAAATTGAAAAGTGACAATAAAGACATTTGTAATGTTACAAAAGGTTTTTATCTCAAATAAATACTGTTCTTTTGAGCTTTCTATTTATCGGAATGGCTTCCACAAAAATATTAAGTAGCACAACTGTTTTCAACATTGATAAAAGAAATGTTTTTCAGCATATTAAGTCAGTATATTAGAATGATTTCTGAAGGATCATGTGACACTGAAGACTGGAGTAATGATGCTGAAAATTCAGCTTTACATCACAGGAATAAATTACATTTTTAAATATATTCAAACAGAAAACAGATATTTCATAATATTACTGTTTTTATGGTATTTTTGACATGCTTTACAACACTCTTAGAAGCCATCATCACTGTATGCGTGTGAGCATTTTGTTTCTGTAGTTAAATAAGATGCTACACCTTTTTTCGCAGTACAGAACAGGAAGTGAAAATGTCAAATGCCCCTCAGGTCCCTCCCACGGTGTCCTCACCACCAGCTGGCCTGTGCTAATGCACTGCTGAACACACACACACACACACACGCCTTTCCCTCACATCCCCTCAGCCAACAGTGAAAAGCTCAAAATAAAAAGCTAAAATAAACCCGGCTGCTCTCAGAGCGTCTCCTCATCCTCTTGTCATCTGCATGCACTGAAGAAGCACGACCCCTCCTGACCTCACCACACCAGTGATGCTTTCAGATCAGAGCCCTGATTGGAGGACAGGATGCTGTGTGTGTGTGGCTGCTGACCTGTCTGACAGTCACTGACCTTTTGATTGCGTGACTGTCCGCTGGACCCAGTAACTGGACATGAGAGGCATGCTCTTCAGCATTTAAGATCAGCACATCCTTATCTCTGAAATATGTATGTGTGGGACAAAGTATAGAATGTTGAGAAAGAGCATCGCTTCTCTGTTTTTAAGTCACAGTCACTGTTCCACCAAACCACTATCTAATAGGACAATATAAAATGTCATATAGATTTATATGATCAATGACTTCTATTATAAGTATCAGCACAGCACTTTAAAGTCACAAATCCTACAAAGGGACATGTATATCATATTAATTACTCTAACAGGATCAGTGGACAGTGAACACAAATGAGTTTCAACGTCACAATGACCTTCACCACAGTGTGATTACTGTATGCACTTTGAAAATTGATTTTAGTCGAAATATCAATGATTTATTTTTTTAAATATTATGTAAATGAATCCTTTTCTAAATTTCAATTGTAGCATTTCAAATCTTGTACAACCATCCAAAACAGGACAAACAACAAAAGCCGGATTGACGTCTCTCAGCTGGGATTGTTCTCTTTTATTTCATCTGTCTGAGTTTCTCTGAACTCTTGGACAGTGCTGCTCTAGTTTTTGTTGGCAAACATTCATTAGGGAATTTCTGTGCAATAAAGACAGATGGTACCTCAATATTCCTCTCGCTCGCATTCTCTCTCTTTCAATAAATCTCTCTAATTAGATTAAATCTGCTTATTGCATTGGTCAAGGTCAAGATTTTATTAGTGGCATTTTCTAAAGAAAAGCTTCATTATTGCTATTAATTTTTCTAAAACTTTAACTCAAAGCATTAAGATTGTAACCCGTCCCACACCATTTTAGCTACAGACATGAATGATACCTCAAATTATGCAGCTTGCTGAGATTGGTTTTATGAGTTTTTTCCTAAAAAATATGATTATGAAATAATGAATTATGAAATCATTTGTGGGTTGGCTGCAGCCATTACTAGAAGCAGCATGAAATCAAGCACCGTTCAAAGTTGGGGGATTTTTTAAATGCTTTTAAAATAAATCTCTTAGGTTCACCAAGACTGCATTATTCGATTAAAAATACAGTAAAAAAATCAGTAATGTTGTGAAATATTAATACAATTTGTTTTCTATTTTAATATATTTTAAAATGTAATTTATTCCTGTGATAGTAAAACTGAAATTTTAGCATCATTTCTCCAGTCTTCAGTGTCACATGATCCAGAAATCATTGTAATATGCTGATTTGCTGCTTAAGAAACATTTCATATTATTATCAGTGTTGAAGAAGTTGTGCTGCTTAATATTTGATCGGATTCTTAGATGAACAGATAGAAAAGAACAGTATTTAAGCCTATTTGAAATATTATAAATGTCACTTTTAGCTAATTTAATGCTCCCTTGCTAAATAAAAGTATTCATTTATTTTAAAAATATACTTTAATTCCTATTGTTAAAACAGAAAAGAGAAAATAATGCACCGTATCTATAAGAGAAACATAAAAGCTCACATTTAGCCTACTGTATGCCACTAATCTACTGTAAAAGACAGAGACTGTTTAAGTGGTAAAAAGTGAGCGAGATCAAACACGCTGTAACAGGCTGCAAATCAAATGATCTCTATAATACTGTAATCTTGAGAAATGTGCTGGTGTAAAGCCTCTTCCCCTCATTTCACCTTTAAACAACAGCATGTCTGTACAGGATTACCAGGTAGGATCAATACTAGGTTTTTCCATCACTGTTCAGAAAGGCAGCTAATAGACAGTAAATTTCACCCTTTCCTGGCTATTTATCCCACAAAGACATTAACAACGCCATCACTCAGCAGTCAATGGGAGCAATAAGTTTGAGATATGTTACTGCTGGACTGCTCCTCACATCAATCTTCCTCTGTGCGCATTCTTCTGTAAGATCAGATAAAGTGCCGAAAACACACAGGCTGTTCGATACAGGCTTGTACCTCAGAGACGGACCTAATGACTGGAACTTAGAGGCGTTTCTGGGAAACCATGGTGTGCCCATTCAGCTGAGATAGTGTCTTCACTACTGGGACTGATTAATTGATGCTATTTTGAGACCCCAAATGATCCTTTTTATGGTTTATCATACAGTAAATCTCATCACAGTCTCTTCGCAAATTATACATTTATGCATTTATTCTTGATTGGTGCTTATGGTCTGCGAAATAGACCTTTATATATTTTCAAAAGAAAAATTGAGTGGTACCTGCTATGGCTCATACAGTAGGGGTATGCAGATTTCTATAAGTTGCATTTTAAACACTCACCATTATCATTATTATATCACAAGTAGCCATGTGATACCAGGTTTTACCCAATTGTCAGCCAGAACTTTTTAATCATTTAAAATATAATAAAATTTAGTTTGATTACTTTTTCTTTTATATATTTTAATAAGCACAGGTCAGAATAAGTATGTTGTTTCACTTTTACATAAAAATATCTGTTACGCTGAATATTTTCACAAAAGTTACTTGAAATGTTGAAGTACACACACATATATTAGTGCTGTCAAATGATTAATCGCGATCCAAAATAAAAGTTTTTATTTACATAATATATCTGTGTGTAGTGTGTATATTTATTATGTATATATATATATATATGTATATATGTATATACATATATATACACATATATACACACACATACAGTATATATTTTGAAAATA
>NW_015537959.1:793421-842122 GCF_001515605.1 Sinocyclocheilus anshuiensis
TATTAGGGCTGTTGATTCAACGCATTAATCAAATTAATTAGTTATGAAAAAATAATGTGATTAAAATATTTTACCTATAGAGAGTACCACAACACATGCGTGCGCATTCCTCTGCTTTGACACAATAATGGCTTTAAATGATCTTTTGGGGGTAATTTTAAATTTGATGTGTGATTAATATGCGATTAATTAGATGAATTTACTGAGTCTTTTAACAGAGAATTTCACTGAACTTCAAATATAATTCAACTGAAAATAAATGGAATTCAACTGAAAAAAAAGTAAATGGGAAAAATTGCTAAATAAATATACTGTATGTGTAATTTATACTATGGTACGTGAATGATGTTTATGGGGAATTAAGGTTGAAAGAATGAAATGAATTGTTAAAACAGCAGTTCAATAAAGTTAAATATAACTGTATAACTAATAATGTAGCAGCAGTGGTTTTGTGAGAGGCACTAATGGCACTTTCAAAATTCACTGGTGAAACACTCAGATTCTCACAGTGTCAAGCTGCTCTTTCAGATTTCCTCCCTCTGACACACAGAGCAGCTCCTCTGTTGATACACACTGAGCAAATGATTCAGTTTTGGATTGCCCCTAAAAGCCTTATTTAGCGTGCCAGTGAAACATCTGAAATAGAAAACGAAAGATATAAGAGAACCGAAAATTGAAACGAGAGAAGATTTAAATTAGACATCGAGATTCATAATATACTGTAGTACAGAGGAATTCTCTTTAAATGATTCTTTCTTTCTTTTTTTGGTGGAGTGGGAGGCAGATATAAAGGAGATAAATGAGGCTACAAGAAATTTGTAACCAGAAAAAGACATCAAAAATCCATCCCAAACTAGAATCCCAATTTTCATCTGCCCTTCTGCTCATGAGCGGCAGGCGTGTCAACACAGATTAGCATATCCAGCGGTCATAACGGCATGTGTAAAGGAGTATTTGTAAATAATGTCTTCTGATTGGAGTCTGGCACAACGAAGTCAAACGCACAGTGATTTATGCACAAACAGTCTAAACTGACGAGCCATGACATCTAGCAGAGCACAGTGTGAAGTAACTCAAGGGAGGCATGAAGAGCGCCTGAACGGTACAGCCTGACAGGTGAAGGGTCATGGATTAAAGCCAGGCTTCAGTTTCAATCAGAGCTGGTCAGATGGTAAAGCTTCACGACCAGGCCAGTTATATCTCTCTGATCAGCCAGAACACTATTAAATATTAAAGGAGACATATTATGCCCCTTTTTACAATATGTAATACAAGTCTCTGGTGTCCCCAGAATGTGTCTGTGAAGTTTCAGCTCAAAATACTCCACAGATCATTTATTATATAATTTTGAAAATGCCTATTTTGAGTGGAAGCAGAAACACGCTGTTTTTCGTGCCAGTCTCTTTAAATGCAAATGAGCTGCTGCTCCCCACCACCTTTTCCAGAATAGAGCTGCGCCATTACAGCTCGGACCTGCTAAAAACATCTGTTTTGGGTTTTGATTATCATGTTTATCACGCTGAGGCTGGGACTCTAAATAGTGTTCTGTGCTCGTCTGTTAGTTAGCATGTTTTGCTCAAACTTTTGCCATGGCATTGAAACTGGTACACTGTTGTTGCTTGCGAAATCAAAATGACGGCACCGTGGGTGGAAACTCTTACAGATTAAGGGGCGGTAATATTATAATGAGATCCCTTTGCCACATCACCAAGGGAGCGAAATGAGACGCGCTCGTTTTCTCAGACGCTTGCACAAAAAGGCTTACCAAAACAAAGTTACTGAGTTAATCTTTTTCACATTTCCATGATTGGTAGATGCACCGGGGACCTGATTATAGCACTTAAAACCTGGAAAAGTCAGATTTTCATGATATGTCACCTTTAAATGCTCAGAAGGAAAGGCCAGACACAAAGGCTGGTCTACACCCATCCCACTACATTCAGATCCTTTAACTTTCATTTAACAACATGTATGGCATCTCTAAACTTTGTTCAGGTATTTGATGATACCTCAGATCTTGTGGTTTGCTGCTGAAAGGCCTGCTACTACAATTCAAATTGCACTGACAATTTTTCAGCTGGAAGATGAAAACAGACAAATAAATTCTAGATGTACACTGAGAGAGAGACACAAGCCATATCTAAAAACCTGAACTCCCTCGCAAACACTCAGAAGCACGCTAACAAACCCTCAAAACCTTAGCAACCACATTATGTTGCACAACTTGCACTTGTAGTGACATTGGCATTTTCTTCAGAAAATGTACAAATGTAGTTCTTCATATGTGCACCATTGCCTATAGTGTTTGTTTTAGTGCCTTCCAATACTGTACTGAACTGACAGAGATGAAGAGAAAGAGTGCTAAGAGGGAGAGAAAAGCTCACATATTAATTGATAAATTACCACAGTCAAACACTTTATGTGGTTTTGCATAAACAGGGAAATGTGCTTGTTCATACACACATCAAACAACCCATTAGCAAAACTACAAAGCAAGCATTAAAGCGGGACAGGGAGATGGTAGTTTTACCAGTAATGTGGGCTTTCATCAGCCCCATTCATTTAAAAGCCAGTTACCAAAACCCCAAACAAGCAATTCTGAGGCTTTCTGATGGTGGGTTTATGTGTGACTGATGCAGAAATCCTTGATGTATCAACCCATCTGCTGTATGAGCAACAAATGCTCTTAAGATACACTAAAAGCCTACAAGTCTTTTTCATTCCTACACTTCACTACAAACCATTTAATGCCACTGTTGTTTTGTTTGGTTTGTTTTTGGTTTATTGCTCTAGTAATGATCTCTCAGCCCTCATGTGTTGGTTTTGTTTTGCAAAAGTAACTTTAGTTAAAAGTACCTTACGGGTACATATTACTACTCTAATGTTCAAATATTAAGCTTTTGGAGATAGATAAGGTACAAAGATGTCCCTTTAAGGGTACTGTCCCAGTGACAAGCTGTTGTACCTCTAAAGGAACAGTTTTTGCACATTTGTTTGTTTTATTGTTTTGTTTCTATTTGGCATTGTGTTTCCAGTTTTATTTATTTTTTTTTTTTTAAACAAAGATTGTTGTTTTTTATTTGGTTTTCTGTCTTGTTTTGTTATGGGTTTTTGCTTTGTTCTTCTGTTTTGTTTTGTAACAAAAGAAAAATTTTGCTTTAAAAAAAGTTAGAATTGTGAGAAATAAACTTGCAATTCTAAGAAATTAAGTCAAAATTGCTTGATATAAACTCGCAATTCTGATTTTTTTTCTTCACAGAATTGCATAATATAAACTCACAATTGTAAGAAAATAGTTTTTTTCCCCTCAGAATTGGACTTTATAATTTGCAATTGTGAGTTTATATCTCACAATTCTGAGAAAATAAGTCAGAATTGCATGAAAAAAAGTCAGAATTATGACGGAAAAAAAGGTCAGAATTGCAAGATATAAAAAAATTGTGAGATATAAACTTGCAATTGCGTTTATATCTCCCAATTCTGACTTTATTACTGGCAATTGCAAGTTTATATCACGCAATTCTGAGAAAAAAGTCAGAATTGGAAGATGCAAACTCGCAATTGCGAGAAAAGTCAGAAATATGAGATAAGAAGTCACAATTACCTTGTTTTATTTTTTATTCAGTAGTGGAAACGGGGTTCCATATAAAGCCTCTTTATATAAAGCAATTTATTATATAAAGTGCTATATAAATAAATATAACTTGACTGGCATGCTGAATTGCAGAGCTGGTGCAAATATTTGCAGATTACTATGATCAAATGCTTTCTTAAGGGCTGTTTTCTCACTAATTATTTGCTAATGAGATTAAAGCACACAGCACATATTGCAGCATGGGTGGTATCAGGTTGTTCACTAACAGTATACCGCTGCAAAGGTATTCACATTCACCCCTAAGCAAAGAATGATAAAGAACTTTATGATGAGTATATCAAGCCCTTCAAGGTACAATTTTTGCACATCTTTTTCTGACAGTACAGAAAACAAAAGAAAAGTCTGCAGCTTCTATCTGGCTCTGCTGATGGGCAATGCCATCCTAAATTTACAGGGCAATGTCTATGTCTTTATTTGCCGTCTTTCAGGTAACATTGTGTCCTGCCCTGTGTGTGCCAAGCACTGACCTCAACAACCTCACCCCTGCCATAGACAACAGAGCTGCTGTGCTCAGTTATGTAACAGAGCGTGTGGCAAAATCATGTCTATTCATCAGCAGAAAACATCAGTGTGTCCTTGATGCCCCTCAAAATTCACACACAGCTGCGCTCAGAAGAAAACAAAACAAATGCGCTGTTGTGTTTTCATGTACGTTGTTCATCCATATTGTTTTCATGTGGCTAGTTTTCATGTACACTTGGGGAGGATTTCAATTTGTGATTCTCCACAAACAATACAAAGCTACAAGTGGTTGGAAGGCACCCAAGAACTTTCTTTCATGATGAATAGTTTTTTGCAGGCATTCATATTTCTAGCTGCTCCAGGTCTAAGGGACAGTTTGTGTGGATCCTACATTCCTAGAGAGATGGATGATGATGCTGTCAGCAATGGACACTGCGTTTACATATCTAGGCCAGATGCAAAGGAGGATTCCTTAAATGGAAGTATATAGAGGTAAAATTCACCTCTACTATTGTGTAAAGAGAAAAAAAAAAAAAGAGTACCTCAGTGCCAGGCAGGGCTTGTGAGATGAATTGAACCACCAACAAGATAGAAGCCTAATGAAGTATAGATAGACAAAAACGACAATGCATCTGAAGACAGTTCATTTGATCTGGAATGTGCTGGTGTCCATCACCATAGTCACTGTATTAGAAATCCACACATTAACGTATGTTTGTGGGTGTTTGATCAAGGAAGGCTCACTACAGGTCATTAATGAATGACACTCTTGGTCACATGGGGGTGGTTTACATTGATGTCCCCATAAATAAAGGGATAGTTCACCTAAAAATTACCACACGATTTACTCACCCTCAAGCCATCCTAGGTGTATATGACTTTCTTCTTTCAGACGAATAAAAAATGTCCTGGCTCTTCCAAGCTTTATAATGGCAGTGAACGGGGGGTGAGATTTTGAAGCCCAAAAAAGTGCATCCATCCATCATAACAGTGCTCCACACGGCTCGGGGGGTTAATAAAGGCCTTCTGAAGTGAAGCGATGCGTTTGTGTAAGAAAACTATTCATATTTGAAAATTTCGTACGCATGTTCACGAGCGAGTGCCGTTCCAGTGGATGACATAGGACATAGGTGTGTAGCGTAAGTCACCTCTTAGCTTATATCGAAATCCTGCAACATTTTTCTTTACAAATCCTCGTTTTGTACTTCTAATTTGTGACCGATGTTTTGTTTTGCTCTCTCCTCTGCGCTTCCGCGTTCATCACTTTTCACCGCTGGAACGCCACTCTCTCACACAGCATCCCGAATGCTTCAAAGTCAAGAGTCAAAGCTGTTTGAAAAAGCAGAGAGGGGAGAGATGGTGAGTGAGGGTAAAACATTCAGCTATATTTTTGCTGACCTTGCACTGTATCACTCCAGGGAAGCGACCTAGACTAAAGGGAACACAAAAGAACAGAGAGAGGGAGGAGAAGACAGCCTGACAGGCCTGTAAGGCTCATGAAACTCATTGTGTCTATAATTAACCCTTCAAGAACCCTTAAAGAATCCAGTTCCACCAGCAGGACAGTGAGACAATTATACATCTCATGACAAGCTTTAGACCGTGAGACTGCCATGATTTCAATGACATCGCCAATATGAGACAACATGAAACTTCAAGCAAACATCTCAACAAAACAAAAGGCAATTCATACGGCAATAATAATTAGGTGACATGTTGAAAATGACAGACTGGGATCTGCCTCCTCTTCTCAAACAAGCAGGATCTGAATAGCACACAGACACGGTGACAAGTGACTTGAATAGGAAATAGCGTGTTCCAGATGCCTGGATGAGATTGTTTGCACAGCCATATGGCTCAGCTGACGGCTGCCGACTGCTGTGATAAACAGAGTACTTGGGAGGGTTTAAAAGCCCATATTCAAATTAAATCCATAATGCAACTTGCAAATCCACAAATGCAGTGTAGGTTGTTGTAAAATGGTTGACGGTGTTGATCTACCAGGCTTCGGTTCTGTCAAGTCATAAATCTCTGTCAGACAGGTGATGGTGCACAGGTAGACGTGATGTTCAGTGATGCTGTGAGATGACTCTCATCTCGGAGTTTTGCCTGTGGCCATTACGTGGCTCATTTGCGCAGTCAGAATTGACATGTTTTACCAAACACTCTCGCAGCACTGAGTTGACAGAGGATGAAATTGCATTAGCGTTTATTAAGCTTTATGATTTCCCCCAGCCTATAACCTAACGACTAAATGTCACTCCAGTATAACTGGCACAGTGGCAGATCAAGGAAAGTGTGGCTTGTGATTGGTTTGTGTATTAGATGGAAGCTTGTGTTTTTTTGGAGTTTGACTAGCATACAAATTCTTTACAGTGGTATGATCAGATGGTAATACCTTGAAATATAGCCATATTCATGCAACATGATAATTATGTTTCTTCAAGGTACTTGTCCAAAGTGCATGTTTGGAAAACATGGTATTACCTTGGTGCCATGTTGAAAAAACTAGGAGTGCAGAAGAATCATCAAATCCAAAAATTTACTGTGACATATTACCATATTTGTGTACCGTACCATAACGTGGTATTTTACATGGCACTCCAAGGCTTTTCAATGAATACCACGTTGTCCAGACAACATGGTATTTACATGTTGTCATATCAAAAAACTATTGCAGTTTTGAAACTACAAATTTACATTGTACGTCAAGTTGCTTTAAAGAATGCCATATTAATACATGTTGTAAAATGCATGGGACTTTTGGTCATTTTTGGCAGTGTTAAACATGAATAAACAAATCTGCAATGGTGATCAGAGCCATTTTCCGTTCTTTGCCATTTCCACAAGGGTTTTGCACAAAGGATTTGATGAGTGACAATAACTTGTAGTGTAAAAATGGTCACGCTTTAGTTTGGGGACAAATTCTCACTATTAACTAACTATTAACTATGGCTTTTGCCTCAAACTCCTAACTGTCTGCTTATTGATAGTCAGTAAGGTAATTGTTAAGTTTGGATATGGGGTAGAATTAAGAGATCTAGAATATGGTCATGCATAAGGCATTAATATGTGCTTTATAAGTACTAATAAACAGCCAACATAGTAATATGCATATTAATAAGCAACTAGTTAATAGTGAGAATTGGTCCCTAAACTAGTGTTACTGTAAATGTTTACTACTTCTTTGTCAAGGTACATTATAAAAGAAATCAAACTAAAAAACTATTACACACTTAATCAAGTTCCAAAAACATGAATTTTAGCTATTCCCATGGTCAAAATACTGTCTAGCACAAAACCCTTATTCTTCTTCAAACCAAAGTCACGCGATACAATAAAAATAACACAAAATATACATATATCAAACAACAGAATCTCTCTTAATAATAAAGATAAATGTTACAAAATTCGTAATGTCGTTTATGGCTCTAACAAAATCCATAAAACTACCATTTTTACGGAACATATATAGCATTTACTCCAAGGTTCTTCAAAGAATAACATATTACTGACAATAGTAAATATCACAAAATATCACATAACATGCTGTTACTGCTGCGCCATGTCAATAAATAAATAACATAAAAAATTTGAGTTATTATTAAATGCAACATTTACTCCACAGAGCTGCAAACAGTCTAAAAGTGAAACTCTCTGAAGGTCTCTCATGACTCTGTATGGGTCTTTCTCTGTTTTTCCACCGGTATTGTGCTATACCGTATTGCTCTTTTTCTGTACTGCTGGGCTCAGCAGGGATGGAGGAGCTCTCGGTTACCATGGCAACAGCCTGGCATTCTCTAGACAGGCAGGGCAGGAGATCTGATGCGTTCGTGAGTGTGTGTGTGTGTGTGTGAGAGGGAGAGAGAGGGAGAGAGAGATAGCGAGACAAAGATTTACTCTCTCTTCTCTATGTTTCTGGCCAAAACAGAGTTCACATCACCTCCAGAATAATAAAACATCAACAGAACAGCACAAACCCCATACGCTCTAGCTGAGAGTCTGTGAGTGAGCAGAACAACAGAGCTGCGTCCATGTAAGGACATGCTGCCATGGGAGAGCTCCTCTAACTGTAATCCATCACCAGCCCTGCCGTTTGTTTGACTGAGATAAATGTTGCAGTTTCTAAGAGACTCATATGTGATATCAAGGATTACCCATAACACAATATCTGCGCGCACAAGCGCCGATAGCACTGCTGCTGGGAATATATGGTGTGAATGTGTTTTATGCAGACGCTGGGGGGGGCCAATAGATGAAAGATTGATCTGACCGGTGCAAAATGCTCTCTCTTCACGCAGGAGGTGAGAAAGAGAGACAGAGAGAGGAAATGGAAATGTAGCATCTGTTATCCAGCAATTCATCACAGTGTCAGCCCATAATTTTAAACATTGTTATTTCATCCAATTGGCACCATTTAAGCTCCATTTCCCTCCCTCTGTCTTTTACCCTGAATCAAACACAAAGGAAAATTCATTTGAAATAAACTTAACTTCAGAGTTGCAGCACCCCCTATCTGTGCCACATTGTATGACAGCTCTGCCTTTGTGCTTATCATTGTTCTTTAGAAACAAGTATACATGTTTCAGAGATTGGTGACTAGAAATAAAAAGACAGAGAGAGACAGAGAAAGAGAGTTAACCAAACCCAGCACACATGCCTGTTTGTGCGTAAATGGAAAGCCGTTACCTCAGGACTCACATCTGTGCTGCAGACACTCACACAATTAGCTAATTGCCCAAAACCCCTAGTTTTGCATCCCATAGTGTCAGAAAAACCCTTCAGCTGCAGAATAATTCACAGTTTCAGAGTGAGAAGGGCAATTAAAGGAATACAGATAGACGTGGCAGATATCATCAACATCTGAGTGCTGTTGGTATGTAAATGAACTTGATCTCATCAAGGACAACTACAGGAAGAATGATAAAGAAGTATAATTACTATTAAACGTGTTCTTGTGAGTATTTTCAGTTTTTCTAGCCTACACTCTTCCGTTTTCTATATACACTACCATTCAAAAGTTTGGAGTTGGTAATATTATGTAATGTTTTTGAAAGAAGTTTCTCATTTTCACCAAGGCTGCATTTATTAAAATACACAGCAAAAATAGCAATACTATGAAATATTACAATTATTACAAATAACAGTTTTCTATTTGAATATTTTAAAATGTAATTTATTCCTGTGATGCAAAGCTGGAGCATCAATACTCCAGTTTTCAGTGTCACATGATCCTTCAGAAATCATTCAAATATGTTGATTTGCTGCTCAAGGAAAATTTCTGATTATTATCGGTGTCAAAAATGTTGTGCTTGTGAAACCTGTGATATACTTATTTACATGATTCTTTGATGAATAGAAAATTCAAAAGAACATAATTTATTTGAAATAATATAACATTAAAAATGTCACTTTGGATCAATTTCATGTGTCCTCGCTGAATAAATGTATTAATTTCTTTCAAAAAGAGAGAAAATCTTACTGACAACAAATGTTTGTATAGCCATCTGAACAAAACTGTCACCTTCGGTTAAAGCAGCAGGTCAGTTTTTCTGACAACAGGTCTTTGCAGGCAGGACTTTAGATTTTTGAATTTCTTACAGATGGAACAAAAACTCCCATATATATATATAATTATTATAATTTTTTTTTTTGCTTTAATGACAGCACTGTGGCTTAATTTAGAATTAGAATCCCAAATAGACTCCCACATATGTTTGTATTTGAAACAGAATAACAGATTAACAAATTAAAAATCTTGTGAGCAAGAGTTGACATTCAGTAACACTTAAAAAAGCCAATACTTTATTCACAGACTGCAGAATTTAATGAAGTGTTCACAATTGTTTTATAGACATTTCAGAATTTCAGACCTTATTAGTTCGTGTCTCAATAGTTTATCACAAAGCTATATAAAATAAGTTGAAATCTGACAATTCCATTTATTTCTGAACATTTCAATTAACCTCACTGTCTTGTTTCATTTTGGTCAGACTTACTTGTAGGCCAAAGCTGGAAGAATCTGAACGTTTGTGAAGGAAGAACGAGAATATCTGACTTTACCTTTTCACTTGGCATCAAAATGAATGAGAGATGAAGCAGTCAGACCATTTAAACTACAGCCCTTTGAGATCCATTGATCTCCTATAAATGTAAAAGGACACGTTTTAATAATTTATCAATATCTTTTGAACCATGCTGTGAATTACGAATTTGTGCAAAACTATGAACCTAAGATTTCTGCCAGGAGCTTATTAAATGGGACCATTTCATATCCATGATTCAAACATTCTATAAATGACAAAGACATTAAAACAACAGATACAGTGGCATGCAAGATGAAAACAGGAATAAATCAAAGGAAAACAGACTTGTGATTGTGTGAACACAAATTCAGGTTTCTTGCCTCAGCGCAATTATCAGAATCTGGAAACCTGACAAACTCAGACTGCAGGCAGATTTCCAAGTGAAGTTATATTGACAGAAGAAATGAGTTGATGGGGATGAAATGGATGTTCAAAAAGAAACTGATAGAGATACATAAAAGAAATATAAAAGTGGACACTGTGGGAACAACAATTAAATCCGTGTCGATGGCACAGAAAGTGAAAAAGCACCTGACACGGACAGCCTGACAAAATGCACCTAATAAAAAGAAAAAAGGTGAAACTTGACTTTTTAATGACAACATATATATACAAGCTTTATCTTTGTTTTGCTAAGTGGGTCTTGTTAGTATTTCCTCAGTTTTAAAATTAGCTAAATGTATTCATAATGATGATATACTGTGTATATATATATATATATATATATATATATATAATGTATTTGATTTGCCATGGAAAACATTTTGGAAAAGAAGTTGGGCTGAGAATGGCAACAAGAATAGGGAGAGAAACTGTGCATATCAAAACAATTGATATATTGACAAATAGCTATTAAAACAACAATAATAATAGTTCACCCATGGCCCATACCCGTTGTTTAGTTGTTGATATGCAGACAGTGTACTTCACACCAGATAAAATTAATCACTCTTAGTTCTTCTCTTTCAGCAAGAACACCATCCATAATTCATAAACACTTTCGAGAAGCTCGGCTCACCTGAGCCACAAAAACATCTTTTCAGTCCACTGTCCAATCAAATCACCCTCTGGAGGTAAATATATGCAAATGTAGATGGCTACAGGCAGAAAATGCACAAATACAGTTGTGCAGGTGACATGAAGGCAATGTAATAATCTATTCTTAATTACTTCTGTCTCACAGGCCCTCTAAAGGGAACAAAGCCAAAGCCCCATACTACCTCTCTGGCCAATATCAACTCCCATTCCTGAAGTGCAATGACCTTCACGGACGGTCACACTTGAGCCCTTGTGGAATTGCTGGGACTATCCTGAATATTTAAGATTACTGACATATAAGTACAGTACAAATAAACACCATAAATATGCATGATTGCATAGTATGACTTGGCATTAATTGCACAGCAACATTTCAGATGAAGTAGTTTTGTCTGTATGAAAACTAATAAATATTTCTAATTACAAAATTGTCTTGCTCAGTGCATAGGTCATAATTGCTCATTTTAATTGGCTGACTGGCTGCAGAGATGATTACACAAACAGGGAGGATGAACTCAATGACCAGTGTCCTCTGCTCTTACACAAACAAGTTACAATTGTTACAACCACTGACATACTCATTTGTACATGGACAGACTCAATTATAAATTTGGACAGCAAGGATACATTGAAAAGTGACAGTAAAGACATTTTATAAATGTAAAAAATGTATCACGGTTTTGACAAAAATATTAAGCAGCACAACCGTATTCAACAGATAATAATAATAAATATTTAGTGAGCAGCAAATCAGTATATGAGAATAATGTATATGAGACATTGAAGACTGGAGGAATGTCTTCTGAAAATTATTTTAATAATGAAATAATGAAAATAAGCATGAAAATGTTTTTGAATCATCTTCATTTTCGGGCTTTCTCATCAAATACTGATATATGCAATTATTTAAAAAAAAAATTACTTTTGGAAATGAATAATTCGTTTGTGTTTATCAGTTCACAATGCTACACGAACAGTTCAGAGGAAAGCACACTATCTTTCTTTCACAGCCTTCAAGCTGTCTGAAACAATTGCCTTGAAACACCAGAGTCTCCTAGCCAGGGAATGTCTCTCACAAGCATGGTCAACTTCATGGCTGACAGCTGGAGATGTTTCCCATGAGGTAATGAGCCAGCAAGTCAGAATGAAAGGAGATGGATAGGAACAGACAGACCAATGAGAGTGAACAAGAGAGAGATGGAAATAATAGATGGATGGTGCAATAGAATAGAAGTTTTCTTTCTTGGAACTATTTGTAAGAAATCTCTGATGGATCCAAGTAGGGCTACTCCTGACACAGCATTGGGTTTCCATGTCTGTGTCAGTCAATATAGTGCAGGCTTAGTCTGGGTTTGTAACACTGTACTGCCACTATGTTAAACTAATTGGAAGTCATCCACAACACCAGAGTTCAATACAATGGAATCAATAACCAGTTTCTACTGATAATCAGTAATGGTGTTTTTAAATGATACTGGATACATATACTTTTGAAAAATGTTTAAAGTTATTTTAAATCACATTACATAAACCAGCACAAAAAAACAAAACAAAAAATAACATAGCATGTTAAACATTATTACTGAGTGCACCTTTAAAGAATGTCTTAGAGAATGCTCATATAAGTTCAACTATTACGATTATAATAACTTCATAGGAACAAGTGGGAATCATCTACCTAGCAGATCAAAGAAGTTGATTCTATTTTTTTTTCTTTCAGAAAATATACCGAGATTTGCACTTTGTGATGCACATGAGAAGAAGAACAAGCTTGGGACCATCCTGCCAAGTTCGGGGAGTCTCTGATGCCCAGGCAAAAAAAACAAAAAAAATAGAAGAAAAGCTGTGGCTCTGTTTTTTTCAAACTGAATAAAGCATCTGACCAAAGGCTGGAATACACCACATGACTTAAAAAAAAAAAGAAAAATAAATAAATAAATACATTTAAAACTCTATAGGCATCAAACACTTGCTGACTTTTATAAATAGTTACAGAGGTGCAGTATACACTAAGCAGCTGAGGATCATTCACACACTACCAGACTTTCAAACTGTTCTGAACACAAACTCATGCAGAAACACATACCTTGTTGCTGGGAGATGCGTGACAAATGAAAACAATTCAAAATATCAAAAATTGTTTGATATCCCCTGACTGGATAGAAATAAACTCTGAAGCTAAAAAAAAAAATCTGAGTCTGTGATCATTATATGCTACGCTATTTTCTATTAAATCGGTCAACTAAAATCTGCAGACTGGATCTTACTTTCGGCAAATAGCCTCAACTTGTCCAGACTATAAATTGTGGCAAAAAAAAGTTTGGTTTGGTTACAATTTTTGCTCAGCCTTTGCGATTTGTACTCAGCCATTGTGAATTCTACACAGCGACTGTGAAATCTTCACAATGACAGTGAGTTACACAGCGGTTTGCTTTGTACAAAGAGCTTTCTGACAAGGATCATCTTTAAAGGACAGTCAAAACTACCACATCTTATGGTTCAGATGAGGGCCCTTTATTTGTGGGTAAACATATGACTGAGCAAGTATTGCTTGCCACTTTCCTCCCATCTGGACCAATCGGTTTTGTGCAAGTGTGCAGAGACAGAAGAACCAGCCTCTCTTGTGGGTTTGGTTTTGTTACTTTTGCCCACCACCACAATGCAGAAAACACCCTAAATCCTCTGATGGCTTTTAAAACTCATGGGCAAGCCGATGCAAGAACAACCGGAGTTTGAGTTATGGGTTTGTGTCTAATTCCTCACTTGATTATTCCATTATAGCCACATCAGAATGGCTATATTGTCAGCAACCGGCCACTGAAGGTCGCTTTCTCCAAGAGTTAGGAGAAAAAAAGAAACCCAGCGAGGGAAACTAATGTGCAACAATTTAAAATTATTCACTTGTCTTCCTAATATCCCTTATTAGCACAACTTCCAAATGATCGAATACTTAAGTGTAAATACATAAAAGTGAAGCTGCTGAGTCAGCAGGGTCAGAGTCAGAGGATCCAGCATGATTTACTGCAGGTAAGTTTGCACAGATGCTGTGAGCTGCTCAGAAACACCATACCGGAAACATCTAAGAGCTACTGCATATAAGAGAGAGGAACAGAAAGACAGTGGGGTATTCAGATGTGGCAATAAGCTACCTTTGAAGTCATTATCCTGTCAAGATTTTACAAGTTTTACTCTTTAATGTAAATCCACAAGTCATTTGATGATCAGTTCTTAATGAGGACAGCATTTGGTGCAATCAGTCATCTGCATTGCTTAGTGCATGTTAACTTTTCTTAATTAAAAAGGTTTTTCACTTAAGGAAGGGAATAGTACTTAGCTGTGAAATTACAGTAAATAATCTTTTTTTATAGTAACTGCAATAGATTATTAACAGTAATCTACGTGTTTACAGTAATCTTACAACAATTAATTCTATGGAGCAAAACAAGCAAGTCTTTACATGTTCATGTTCACACTGAATTGAGCTTTGCAAGGTTAATAAGTAAATTTATCACATCATATAATATACTTTGGAAAATGTGTATTTTAATGTTTATTTAGGTTCAATGCTTTGCCCCATTGATTTCCATTGTAAATGCATTATTGTAAATGTGATTTTTGCTTATTTTTCTGAATGTAGCAACGAGTTGAGAACCCAGAAAATTCCTTTAAAGACATAAAAATAAAAGCAAGTTATGTGATGCAACAAAGCTAATCCCCTTATAATCAACAAATCTGTCTACACTGACACTATAGTTACAGATAATTAATTTAACACGAGGGCTACAGGAGTGAAATAAATGATCTCTGTTTACATGTCTAAAAGCAGCTATTAAACACCTGCGGTATCAGTTGAGTTTAGTGAGCTGGAAGGCCGTCAGTGAGTCTGTGCTGTGATTGGGGTTGCAGATATCCAGCTGAGATCACCGGCTGCTCTCATGTTCATGTGCTGCAGCATACACACCGCTCTCTCCTCTTCTCTCTTTCAACCCTATTTCTCTCTATCAGCCTACTTTTCAGTTTCAGATCCCATCAGCATCAGAGTGAGAGAAGCAGAGGGGAAACTGAAAGATGTGATGGGTAATGGGGCTTTTTCCTCCTCATCTTTGAAACTGGGTTTTAAGGGGAATATCATCACTCTTGTTGTCGCCCTGAACTGGGGAAATGAATGGGAAAGTCTACTGGAGACTTTCTGGGGATTACCTGGATACAGGAAAACAAATGAGATCTTTTTAATAGCTCAAGTGATTCCAGACAATAATGATATCAAAACGAGAGCAAACTGAGATTTTTCTCAAAGAGAAAAAGGCTCACATATGTCTCCAGAGTCTTTTTTTTCATGACAAATTCGTAAAACTGTGTCCTTTATATTCACAATTTATCCTATTCAAAATTAGTCCACAATTTGGTAAAACCGCCTCTTTATAATGATCTATTAACAACTTATCCTATTCAAAATGAGTCAACGAAGTCATGCCATTTTACTATAACATATTATACTATATTAACAAATTATACATTTTTTTTTTCCTGAAAAGCTCATACTTTTATCATCATTCTGCCCTCCTCCCTGTTAATCCATCTCTGTTATTCTTAGCTTGTACATGCATTCTGGCTCTCGCATCCATCGTGACTCCTTTTGTTCCCTGCTCTGTATCTTTTCAGTCCTTCCATTCTCCCACCTGTCCCAGGCCTGTCTGTATCCCAGAGTGTGACGAGTGTGTGTATAATGAAGGCCCATTAGGAGAAACAACGGCAGCAGCTCCGTGCCGCATATGTCCAGTGGTCAAATGCTGACAACAGCTGGGCCAGCACACACACAGACACACACGCCCTAGAGACTGCCCTGGGTGTCCCACAGTCTGCCAGACGAAACGATGCAGACCGCTTCAACAGGAGGCTCAACCTGAGGATATAAACCGGGTGTGGGGGGGCATCCATGAAGCTGACAATGGCACCATGACATTTTTGTCAGACTGAATTCACTGTTTGTGGATACTGAACTAAAGGTAAATAATTAGTATATAGTATAGACTATAAATCTTAATATCAGAGACAGTTATCCTGATCAATCTGTATCCAAAAATCTTGATGATATTAAGTCATAAGCATCTGCTTTCTTTTGCAATCATAGAAATCTATGTTACTGCCATATGCTTCATATTAATGAAGGAGATAGAAAAGTGGCCAAATGTAATGGTATAAAATAAGATAAATGTGCATATGAATCTTATGTATTACTATATGAAATTTTGTAAAGTAAAGACAGATTATGCTTTCTTTGTGTATTGATAGGGCTACAGCTTTTTTTAATCCACCTGAAATAGTCGTCAATGGACGAATTAGGCATTTAAAATATGTAAATTCAGTTTATGTATAATAATAAGATTATATATAAGATTTTGTTTTGAAAGAAGTCTCGTGCTCACCAAGGCTGCATTTATTTGATCAAAAATACAGTAAAAATAATAATAATATTGGAAAATATTATTACAATTTTAAATAACTGTTTTCTATTTTAATGTATTTTAAAAATGTAATTTACGCTTGTGAATTTTCAGCATCATTACTCCAGTCTTCAGTGTCATCATTCTAATATGCTGATTTGCTGCTCAAAAAACCTTTCTTATTATTATCAATGTTGAAAACAGTTGTGCTGCTTATTATTTTTGTGGAAATCATGATGCATTTTTTTGTAACACTGTAAATGTCTTTACGGTCACTTCTGATCAAATTAATGCATCCTTGCTTAATAAAAGTATTAATTTTGCCAAAAAAAAAAAATAAATCACTATATCACAGTAAATATCACTTACCGAGTCAAACGTTATATATAAATATATACGATATATAATATATACATTTATACTAAATTTATTTTCCACATGAACTACCAAACTGAATGTGTTTTTAATCGCTTATGAGTTATGACTATCAATAAAGTAACATAAGAGGCTTTATTTTTTTATTTGACCACCAACAACAAAGAAACAACCTCAGGTCAAACCAGACTGCATGTAGAACTGTGTATTTTCACCTGCCTCTCGCTGCGGTGCATCCCAGTCCACACAAACACAAGACCTGATGTGCTTCAGCCATACAGACACAAAGACAAGGATGCAGTAGAGCTTTCAGCCGTACCACAATACCTCCTGGAGAATATTGGGCTATAATCTGACCCAGGGCTTGTTGCATCCCTAAAGTACCACAGAACAAACATCAATAGTGCCTAAAGATGAAAGGACTAGGAGACACGGATGGAAGTAGAAATCAAGTGGTAATAATAAAAAAAAAGGAGAAAATGAAATCTGTTGAAGGGGGCGAAAGTGTAAGTGTGTGTAAAAGAGTGTTATTATACTTTTGAAATGGACTGAACTGAAAATAGGGCAGAATTACACACAGCCTGGTGTTATGAAAATCAATAACATCAACAAGGGGTTCATGAAGAGAGTAAGACGGGTTCACCAGCTGCAGACAAATGTTGTATATTAAATATACTCCAGCTGAATATGGGAAGAGAAACATTAGCTCAATGCCACTCAGTCTTCTTGTTGCCAAATGTATGGATTCACCGGTTACCTCAACTCTTAAAATGATTACCAAACCATGCTCGTTACATAAATTTATCACTTCATCATCTCTTGATTAAAATGCATGTGTGAGGACAGTGAAAATGGTCACATTAATCCACTCCCTACCATCATACACACACAAATAAAAATGAGTGGACCGCCCTCTGATCTGCACAATCCCCAGACAGCAAACTGAGCAGTCTGGTATGAATTATTCAATCACTTTCACACGGCTTGAATAACAGATGGTCAGTGGGCTTTTCACCCAGCAAAAGACTATCAAACATGAACCTATGGGTTAATTAACTGAACATGCGTGTAGTTCATGCAGAAAAGGGTTTCATGTAATGGAAATTGACAATAAACCTGCTTTGGATCCTTAGCAGAAAGAGAGGACCTTCTCTTTGTCTTCCTGAAGTGAACAGTTGGGAATCACCGCCATCTTGTGGAGGTTTGTTGACTTTATTATGTATGGTTGAAACATGGACAAAAAAGATAGAAAAGTAACGTACGTGTGTATATACATATATACCGGTAATAGTATGTGCATATTAAAGAGCAAATCCTTATTTACTCACCCACGTTGTTTCAACCCTGTATGACATTCTTTCTTCTGTGGAACACAAATGTTTGAAGATATTCACAGGTGTTTTCCATAAAATATTTGCTTGTGGTCACAGCTGTTAATCTTCAAAAAAATGACAAAGAAACATTTTAGATGTACCAAAAAGTTGCCCAGACGACTTGACGCGGTATTGCGATAGTTTTGTGTGACGAACAGAAAGAAATGTAAGTTATTATTCACTGATAATCTTTCATTTCCGTGAGTTGTTAATTCGAACACTGCTTTCATTCTGATTCAGTGAGTCGAGTTTTGTGAACGAATCATTCAGTTCGAATTTATAATCTGAATCACCCGGTTACTATAAAGACTCAAAAGAATGATTCATTAATTGATTCAGTTCAACATGCATAGAAGTCAAAGTCTTAAAGGTACAACAGCAAAAACAGAGCTAAGAGAAAGGCTTGTTTTCGTGCACGAAACGTTAAATAATATAACAGTAAAATAAAATAAAAACTGGTTCTCAATTGTGGAGGATTTTGGAAGAATGCTATTTTAGGTTGGTAAACAAATTGGTTGAAAAGGTCAGAAACCTGGAACATGCACTACCCTTTAAAAGTTTTCGGTCAGTAAGATCTTCTACTGTTTTTTTTTTTAAGTCTCTTAAACTCACCATGGCTGCATTTATTTGCCCCCAAATGCAGTAATATTTTACAATATTATTCCAATATAAAATTTCGTTTTAATATATTTTCAAATGTAATTTATTCTTGTGATGTCAAAGCTGAATTTTCAGCATCATTACTCCAGTCTTCAGTGTCACATGATCCTTCAGAAATCATGCTAATATGCTGATTTGCTGCCCAAGAAACATTTCTGAATATTATCATGGTTGAAAACAGTTGTGCTGCTTAATATTTTTTTGTGGAAACAGTGATGCACCCCCCCCCCCCCCCCCTATTTTATTTCATCTTTGCTAAATAAAAGTATCAATTTATTTCAATAGCAGCAGATAATTATTATTTATTAAGTCATTATGACTTAACCTATTAAGAAGCAACTCCTCCAGAAAATACATGAAAAAGTAGAAGGAATGGGCACATGCAGAAACCATAAACATGACAAAACCATTTTAAAATTTCAGCACTTTAATTCACCCAGTTCGGTTTGAGACATTGCTCTGATCAAATGATTACAAGAAAATGAATGAAAAGGAACATAAGGGTAAAAAACACAATCGAAACTTCAAAGGTTCAGTCGCTCATCATATAGGGCTAGTGAATGTTTACAGGGTTGAGAAAAGCATTGACAGCTAATACTCGTCCACAATAAGAGCTATGAAATATCCAAAACTCGACCAACAAAACAGTTAATGCCAAGATAGAAGAAATCAATTTGACAATAGTAACAAATACAGTCCAGAGATGCAGTACTGGTGCATGAGAGCACCATACACTCATGAAACGGCTGGAATTTGATCACTTTTCTCCTGAAAAAGCTTCTTGAGGGGATACCTTCACAATATAAAATACAGATTTTAACACATTTAAATATGACTTGATAAATGGAAAGCCTACTGAACGGGTCTAAGTGTCATCTCAGATTCAGAGGACTATGACCATCATGGTCAGAAATGTCATTCACTTCTGTTGAGTGCGTTTTCAAATTAACATACAGCCTTTATGCAGTCAATCATAGCTCTTTCATAACTTTCCTGGAGAAATATAAAAGCAGTTCACACAAACTTTAATCACTAACTTGCAAACTGTTCCAGAGATAAAATATACATGGTAAAGACACCTGCATGATACCATGTTATTCTGGTAAATATTAATGCATGCTTTGGCCTGTATAGAAAGTTCTATACAATGTGTAGCTTTAAATGTTAAAAATGAAACCTTCGACCAAAGCAGAGTGATTTTAAACAGTGCTATTACATAGTACACAACAAAATCATGACATAACATATTATTTTCCCGTTTTAGTAGTGAAAAAAAAAGAGGTTATGTTGGCACAATTAAAGCAGGACAGTGTAGTCATATAAAGATTAATGAAATAACTGAACATGGAGAAAAGAGGAGGAGATTATAAACATAAAAAAAATAATCTTTAGGGGGTAAAAATTATTTCTAACATATAAGTGGGTCCTGTAAAAAATGCAGTTAAAACTCTATGCCAAACCCAAACCTTGGGTTTCCTAGAGATTTCTTAAAGTCGGCGAATTGCAGTAGGAATTATACATCTCTAAGCTTTTTTATTTCTGTTTGCCCACTAGCGTTATCCTAAACTCCATTATAGCTCAGACTCATCCTCTTCCCTCTAGAACTGAAGCTCGTGTTAGGGCCAGACCGTGGCGTTGTGAGGGATGCCCCTGGTGGTCACACAGTAGTACAGCAGCGGTTCTCAAACAGTTGTTCAATGACAGAGCTGTCTGCTAATGTGGACACGTCACCTAGATCCTGCTCGTTACACGCTATCTTCCGCAAGACACGCCGCATGATCTTACCTAATAAAACAGGGAAAAACAGAAGAACACTTAAGCATCATCATAAATATTAAACTTTTTTTGAGAATAATAACAATAAACAGTCCAATACTAATACCTGATCTGGTTTTTGGAAGGCCAGGTGCATTCTGAATGTAGTCAGGTGTAGCTATGGCACCAATCTTCTCTCTCACTGTTTGGAGAAAAAAAAAAAAAGGAAGTGAAACAGCCATTACTTGTAGTTCATGAACCAAAAAAAATTTATATATATATATATATATATACAGATATATATTACTCATCAATGATTTGTAAATTATTATTTAATTAGTAGACAAGCTCAAAACACTTAAAGGGATAGTTTATAAAATAGGAATATTCTAATTAAAATATAAATAAATGCAGTAGAGACAAAGCAAAACAAAAAAGCAAAGCAAAACAAAAGCAATCTCATGACTTCAGAAGTGCAGTTTTGTTATTGTTATGATACTTCTGTTGGGCTTTTTTATCCTTATTAAAGTGTGACAGTTTAAAATCACTTTTGCTGTATTGAAAAGAGCAATTCAAATGCACTAGACTTTGCGCATGCAAAATGTCTACGACCAATGCAAATGTCGTAATATGACACCATGCTTTCTGGCGTCTTTTTAAGAAACATAATTCCCACATATAATGCATCCAAAAATGTAAAAATACGTCAGTTACATCACTTTTCTGTAAAGTTTGTGTTCTTTTAATTCAGCTAAGAGACCACACCGATCTTCTACTGGTCTTCACACGATACGAATTTGCAGGGCAGCAGCGTTCACCAAACTTGAACTTTGGAACGCAAAAAGAGCTTGCATTGCCTGTGTCCCGCATTCATATGCGTATGAATGGAATTCAGTGGAACGAAAAGTGACCAACCTTTTACATGAGAGTGACTGAATGATGACAGAATCGTAATTCTTGAATGAACTATTTACACGTACCCTGCTTTTTAAGCTCCGCCTCCAGCTTTTGGTTGTAGTTGATTCCATCATTGAGGGTGACAAAACAGTAGAGACTCTCGCCTTTAACAGGGTGTGGCCTCCCCACAACCGCTGCCTCAGCCACAGCTTCATGCTCCACCAGCGCCGACTCCACCTCTGCAGTGCTCAGTAAGTGCCCTGGAAGAAACAGATCCAGCACCAATATATCAAAGCTTTTGCTATATTACAGGCCATTTTGTTGGTAATTAGGCTACTTCAATGCTTAGTAAATTTCTAGAGTCATATCAGTAGAGATAGAAAACAGGCAAGAGAAAAATGATTGTAATGTGTGGCCTGAACTTCATCTTTAGCATTTTTTCCAAACTCAATCTGCGTAATTTTAGCATCTGTAGGTCCAGTCCACACATCTTCTCTCTCCACACTGGGATTAAAGGAACAATAAATGAACGAATGTCCTCATCCTCTACTCGCCAGACACATTCAGCATGTCATCTATCCTTCCAGTGATCCAGTAGTACCCGTCCTTATCTCTACGACAACCTGGACAGACACATAACACCCTTAACTAAGGCACAAACCGTCTCTCACTTCACGCAATTATATGATGCCCACTTATAGTAACACTAAATATGAATCATCACAAATTACCATCTCCAGTCACGTAATATCCAGGGAATTTCTTGAAGTAGATGGTTTCGAACCTTTCGTGGTTCCCGTACACAGTTCTCATCACACCTGGCCAAGGCTGTTTAAACACCTGAGAAAGAGAAGCGCTCGTGTTTAAACTTGAATGGATCAAATTTAGCTGATTAATTAGCGTTAAGATGTTTAAAACATGAAAACATATGGAACATCCATTTATTTATTTATTTTCAAAATTCACTTTACCAGATAGCCCTCACTTGGGCCTTCAAGTTCCTCCCCTGACTCATTTAGAATAGCAGGTACAACCCCAAAAAAGGGAAATGTCTACAAAATGAAAAAACATCAACCACCATACAGAAATTAATAAAAGCAATTCTACTGTACCATACTACGCTTAATTTAACAAATAGGTTTCTGTTTTGTAGAAACAGACGGAATTTTCACATTATCTGTGGTAATGAACATTGCATCAGCCTTGTATCATTTAATTGTTTCTTTTAGCAACATGACAAATATATACACTATTGTTCAAAAGTTTTGGGTCAGTAAAATTGTTTTTCTTTTAAAAAATGTATACTTTTATTTAGCAAGAATGCACTCAAATACTAAAAAGTGGCATTGAAGACATTTATAATGTTACAACATTTCTATTTCAAATAAATGCTGTTATTTTCCGTTTTCACATAAATATCAAGCAGCACAGCTGTTTTTAATACCGATAACAAGAAATGTTTTTGAGCACTGACTCAGCATATTAGAAGGATTTCTCTTAGTGAAACGAGTCTCTTGGTGAGCAAAAGAGACTTCTTTCAAATACAAAAACATCTTACCAACCCCAAACTTTTTTTATTCATTTATTCATCCATATCACAGGTTCACTCACAGCAGAGCCAGGCTTCATGGGAGTAGCGGCCGGCAGAGGGGTCATCACATGCCCACCCTGAGGAAGACAAAAACAAAAGACAAGTGACCATACAGTAGACGGTTCTAAAGCAACATGGATGTTACTGCTCTGGACTTAATGGTTAGAATCCAGTTCATACCGTCTCAGTCTGCCAGAAGGTGTCCACCACCGGACATCTCTTCTCTCCCACCACGCTGTAGTACCACTGCCAGGCTTCTGGGTTTATGGGCTCCCCTACGGTCCCCAAAATCTTCAGGGAGGTCCGCTTATACCTGACGACAACAAACACGCAAACTATTCTGAATACCAGTAAAAAGTTAGGACACACCTGAATGTACAAGAAAATGATCTAGGCACACCGCTCAGTTTGCAGACTTTGTAAGCAAACAGAGTGCAAGACAGAATACAGAGCAATTACATAACACAAAGAGATGAGTACTATCAAGTGTTATCATCAGTAGTTATCATCAAATGTTCTCCGGCAATGGGAGAAAGTGTCCTAGATGGAGAACACATTAACTAGCAATGGCAATAAAAATAATACACATTTATAATACTGCCAATACTTATTCCTAAACATCATAATTTATACTGTAAACACTATACTACTCTATAAACTATATATACACACAGTGTGTCAGTAAAAAACATTTCATATTATTTAAACCAAGAGAACATTCCACAAGCAAGTTTTAAAGAGCTTTTTCAGACTGTCAGCCATCCAGTGTTTTCACACGTTGACAAATAAATTCTTACACTTTTCTAGTTATTCTTGACTATTCTATAAGGATTTCACACAAACACAAAAAAAAGAATAGAAAGAAAAAATAATAATAATTGTACGTTCTAAAATATTTTGATAGCTCAGTATAACTTTTATGTTGTCTTATAGTCACCAAGGCTGCATTTATTTAATTAAAATACAGTAAAAAACAGCAATATTGTGAAATCTTATTACAATTTAAAATAAAATATATTTTATTCCTGCGATGCAAAGCTGAATTTTCAGCATCATTACTTCAGCCTTTAGTGTCACATGATCCTTCAGAAATTATTCTAATATGATGATTTGGTGCTCGAAAAACATTTTTTATTATAATCAACATGAAAACAATGCTGCTTAATATTTTTGTGGAAACTATGATGCTTTTTTAGGATTCTTTGATGAATAGAAAGTTCAAAAGAACAGTATTTATTTGAAATAGAAATATTTTGTAACAACATAAGTTTGTACAGTGACTTCATCTAATTTAATGCATCCTTGCTCAATAAAAGTATTACATTTTTGAATAAATAAATAAATGTACCAAGCATAAACTTTTGAACAGTAATGCACGTTTCCAATTTAAAGTTTTTTTTATTTCCATGACTTCCAAGCTCGGAAATCACAACTGATCATGTCTGATTTTAGCAAATTCTCCATGACTGTGGAAAGCCTCTCTAGTCTACTAAATCTAGGACAGACACAATAGACAACAAACGTACTTCTGAACGGGCTCACTGCCGTACTTCATCAGGAGCCGGATGGCGGTGGGTGCTGTGTAGAACTTAGAGACGTGATATTTATCAACAATCTCCCACATTCGGCTCACATCCGGGTATGTGGGAAGACCCTCAAACTAGAAGCAGAAGATTAAAAATTCATATTATACAACAATAAATGCTTATGTTGATGAGTCATTATGTTATTAACATAAAGAAAGTGACAGCACAGGGCATAATGCAAAATCGGACACAAAAAGTGCTTATCAGGTGTTCCCCTCACCAACACACTGGTCGCGCCATTGGCCAAGGGCCCATATGTGATGTATGAGTGGCCAGTGATCCAACCAATGTCTGCAGTGCACCAGTACACATCATCAGAGTGATAATCAAACACCATCTTAAAGGTGGCCGCAGTGTAAAGCATGTAGCCACTCACTGTATGCAATACACCCTAGTGGAGTGGCAGAAAAAAAGAGGGACAAATATATATTTGAGATATGTATATGAAAAGAAAATATCACACAGTTGAAGGAGGACTGGGTTGTTTGGAGGATCTACCTTCGGTTTCCCAGTAGAGCCGCTGGTGTAGAGGATGAAGAGCGGGTCTTCTGAATCACACCAGACAGGCTCACACTCCTCTGATGCTCCACCAAACAGAGAGTGCCAACACAAATCAACCTCAGGATTCCACGGCACCTGCACCAATCACAGCACAGGGAGCGCTCATAGTTAACTCGTGCCGTATAACTTGTGTTTACTCTTACTGGTGTCACACTCCAGAGAACGGTACAACATGATGTTATCAAATCAGTCTGAGAAGGTCATTAACTGTAAACGATGCTGGGTTGAACAGAACAAATGCTGCTTTCAAGTCAAGAGAAGTCCCTACTTCGTTCCAAAATTGTAGTTATAACATCATGTCTGTTCAAGTGAATTTGGTTGTTTTGTAGAACTAGTGCAACAAAATGAACTGATGCTTTATTTATGTACTTTATAATTCTCGTAGCCAGTCATCTCATAAACTTTTTTTTTAAATCATGTTTCAATCACAACTCTATAAAAAGTAATTCCAGTTACTTCCTCATTTACAGGAACCATTTACACAGAGCAAACTCTACCAAGAGGAATTACGTTGGTGATGCATAACCAGATCGGTTTTTAGTATTATTTATGTAGCATATAATTATGCAGTATTTTTTTTTTATTCTGAATTAGATTTTTTATATTTTCAGTTTTCATTTTAATTTTAGTTTAAGCTTTAGTAATTGTTATGTGCTTCTATTTAACTATTTTTACTCTACTTTCTATTTAGGTATTTTCAGCTTTCATGTTCATTTCAGTTTTAGTTTTAGTCATTTTAGTACTATAATTAATAACTTGTAATTATTGCCAGGACAACATTTCTCATTTTCGTTTATGTTTTTCCATATAATATCTATCACAGCTTTATTTCAATTAACAAAAACAATTTTGTTTTAGTTAAAAGTAACAACACTGAACCAGATCCACCAAGAAAAATAGTCCAGTTGCAAAGAACAATTCAGACAATTCCACAGCTAAATAAACTATTTTTACTTGTAAAATGCATTTGTGTGTTTTTCAAGCGCCTTAAAACAAGCTTCACATTTCTGTTTTTAAACCCTCCAGTCTATAGACTTCCATAAGTATTGTTGATTATAATGGGTTTTCAATTCGTTTTTACAGGGAAGAGTCATTGAAGTGGAAAACAATCATTCATCTTATAAACACACTCATTCCAGAATGACTTGAAATCAGCAAAAAGATGAAACGTGAAGAGTGTTGTATGCAAATAATGCATATAACACGTTATTTCAAAGCTCATGGTGGTATTTATTCCAGTCAGACTTATTTGATTCATTCAGTTCAATCTAACCAAAGTGAATGGAGTGCAGAAGCCCGTCTGCTTTAGTCAAACGTGTTCTCAAAATTGAAAGAGAAAGCATCTGAAAAGATCAGGTTGAGTTAGCAAAACACAAAAACACTAACGAACAAAGACAGACATGAACGTAACAGACAACTCTACAAATCTAGTTTTTCATGCAGTTCAGAGACCGAGGGAATACTACGTGAGCACTTGAGTCCATTTAAGTAGCATGAGCATTTGCATGGAGCTCATAGGAGAGAGTTAGTGTTGGACTACACAGAGAGAACCATCTGAGTGAAATACAGCTGCTAACACAAGAGAGAGCTATTAGAGTCTAGTCACTATAACGTTATAAGAGCTTTCCAGACATCTGTGATGAAATTGTGCACTAGTGGACCAATAAAGTTTATGTGAGGAGATCATTTAGAATATGGACACAAGGACACACCAGTCATTTACCAGAGATGTGACTACAAGTACTTTTACTAGGCACAGTAAAAGGTTTTCAGTGCCAGCTCATGGATCAGAATTGGCGATCACTTCATAATAACCATCATTCACAAACGTTAGAATACTGAACAGCAGTTTATATCTCAATTTTTGAATGTAATAAAGAATTATTTAACACTTTATATGAATTAAGATGCATTAAGACTTTAATGGCTCTGAAGACATCAAGTTTTTAATAAGCAAGAATATGGCTTTAATTTATGGCCTCATAACTTACTGATGAACGCCAAGTCTGATGCATGCATAAATGGTGTAAATTGCATTTGCAAAAGCAACTTACACACACACACACACACACACACACACACACACACACACACACACACCATTCTGAGAGAATGTAAGAATAGTGATAAAGGTCTTGAGCCATCCAAAGAGCGAGAGAGCCGCCCATGATCACACAAACCCGTGTTAATAAGACAGGAGGAGTTTAAACAAAACAAGTTATGCACAAAGGAGACATGAAATACCTGTGGGGGGGGACGGACCTTCCTTACTCTTTCTTTCTGTTTCTCCTGCTAAAGGGGGATAATGGAGAGATTACTTACACCGAAAGAGGAAAAGGCCACACAGACATGGAAACAAAACAAGTTATGCACAAAGGAGACATGAAATACCTGTGGGGGGGGACGGACCTTCCTTACTCTTTCTTTCTGTTTCTCCTGCTAAAGGGGGTTAATGGAGAGATTACTTACACCGAAAGAGGAAAAGGACACACAGACATGGACCCACATTGAAGGAGGAAATTAACTGCAAAATATATTTTATATAAAAGTCCAACTGATATTATTAGAATAACGGTTTTTAAACAGGTCATCTTGCATTGATGAATGTATACATATTACATTCAACTGTTGCAAAGGTCTTCAGCACAACAGCTCAGAAATCATGCCAGGCCTTTATGGATTTACAACAGTGACAAAACCTTTGTTAAACAACCATGAGATATCTGTAACACTCAGGACAATGCAAGACTCAAAACTCCACAGGACGAGAGTTAACATTTGAGAAACCATAACAAAGGGATAATGCAGTACTTTTTCATCTGAATCTATTCTCCACTGGCTCTCCATTGATTCAGGTGTTATAATACATTAAGGCTTACTTGTTTTATTTTTGTTTGATGCACAAAGTGTGTGGCTTCTTTTTAACCTATATTATAAACTCAACTCAAATCAAACCTCAGGATAGTGTCAAAGCCATAGCCTCGTGTGCTCATGAGGGGAAACCTGAAAATGTATATTAAGCAGCACAACTGTTTTCAACATTGATAATAATAATAAATGTTTCTTGAGCAGCAAATCAGCATATTAGAATGATTTCTGAAGGATCATGTGACACTGAAGACTGGAGTAATGATGCTGAAAATTCAGCTTTGTCATCTTAAGAATAAATTACATTTTAACATCTTAAAATATAAATCAGTTATTTTAAATTGTAATAATTTATCACAATATTACTGATTTTTACTGTATGTTTGATCAAATAAAGCCTTGGTTAGTTCTTACAAAAACACCTGCAGCAATGTGGAGATGTCCAAATGAACAAGAAACAAATCAAGATGAAAAAACAAAGTGTGAAGCCTGTTAGCTGGTGCAGAGGTTAAGTTCACCTGCAGATCAGGGCAGGTACGTTTCGCAGGGGGCGACAGCGATCCAGACGAAGCCTCATCTTCTTTTGTGAGGTGTTTTAGCATTATACACTTCTCCACTGTGAAAGACCTGACAGTGTAAAAGACATGAAAGAAATAAGTGAACTGAAGACACACTCTCCTGAGCATGTACACAACTACAGTAGCCACTTTCTTAGGTCTCCAGTATTTCTTGAGCAGCAAATTACTAGAATTTATATTTTTAGAATGATTTCTAAAGGATCATGTGACACTTAAGACTGGAGTAGCGTAACGATGCTGAAAATTCAGCTTTGCTTCACAGGAATAAATGACATTTTAAAAATGAAAAACAGTTATTCTAAATTGTAATATTTCCTGATTTGTTGAAATTGAAAACGATCCAACTGTGTGACTAAATGCTGCTTTGAGACAGCAAATGCAAGGGATTTTCCAAACACGGTCCAGTCCAGTATTTAAAGAATCATTCAGGGACCAAAATTGTTGAGTGGAACTGAATTAGTGAATCAAACAAGCATAATTTTTCCAATCTTCTATCATCGTCCTTTACTGCTGCTATTCCACGTTTGACAAACTGAACCTAATAACTGTGAGTACATGCACATATGATAAGCACTGCACAACAACTCATTTTTACTAGTGTTTATCATACTTGTCCCTGCATTTCTGTAGCGCCTCATCAGCTATTAGCTTCAGACTGATCAGCTTATTACCGCGGTAAAAACCATCTGGGGAAGGAAAGGGAGAGAAACACACAATAAAACAACTTCTATTAACTTTTCATTTACCTAAAATCTAATATTCACAGATAATCCCAATAAGACAAAGACAGTAAACTTTTATTAGGTGATAATAACAGATTATTTATGGCTGAAATGTGTATTTTATGGTTATAGTCCACTCGCAATCCTCTAATAAGCTCATGAACTCTGCATCAAGCTCAGTGCAATGTCAAAGACTTTAGCTCTACCTACAAGTCTAATATCAGACCGATCATTTCAGTGGAATGTCTCTTTTTCAATTACAATCAGACAACGTAAATATCCTGATATTTGGCAGCAAGACAGAGCAATATATGAACCATGTGAAGAGCCCGTTTCTCAGAAAGTCCTGAACAGAAGTTAGTTTTTCTTTAGTTTTAGTTTCTCTTCCAGCCTTTAAAAACAACTTAATGATAGATTATGGGGTCAAATTTATCCCAAAAACTCATTCTCCTTCCTAAACTTGCCAAACTCTCAGCATTTAGTTTCCTGTCACTACTCAAAGATCGCAGCCGCAGGCTAAACAGCTTTTGATGGTAATATGATTAACACCAGACTTGTGAACAATGTGAAAAGCTGCACTCTTTTGCAGTAGATGGAAATGCAGCTGATTCACTTTGGGATTAGCTGCTTTAAGATTACACACTTTGAGTAAATTACATCAATTACATCACATTTTTCCTTACCTGCCGTTATAAGAATACAGCATTGAGAGTCCATGATCCTTTCACACAACGACTCGGCGGAGAAACCGGCGAACTGGGTTGTGAACACAAAAATGTGAGTAAATATACTGTTGCAACAACTTATAGTATTTTTCTTATGTATTAAATTTTCGACACAGCGCCTGATAGAGATCACACCCTGCAAAACATGTATGGGTACTTTGTTTTTACATGTTTTAGAACAAGCTGGTTGGTCAACACAGCCAAGATCCAAGATAAGACAAAGGACTGACCACAATAGAGTGGACCGCTCCAATCCGAGCGCAGGCCAACATAGCCACCACCAGCTCCACCACCATGGGCATGTAAATAGATACACGGTCACCTTTCTTCACACCTGCACAGTCCGAGAGAGAAAGGGACCGACAAGAGGACATTGTCTTAATACACATCAATGTCAAATCTTTAACCTGCTGCTGGTCACTATTATACCAACAGTTCAACAGCATTTGTGTTTTACCTTGTGACTTGAGGACATTGGCAAACTTGCAGACTTGCTGAAGCAGTTCTCTGTAGGTCACCGTCTTCTCATCTCCAGGTTCATTACCCTCCCTGTCCAAAACAACACCCAGAAATATGACTCTCATAAGGCAACAGTAATTATTCACAGTTTCCACAAAAATATTAAGCAGCACAACTGTTTTCCCAAATTGGTAAATATAAGAAATGTTTCTTGAGCAGTAAACCAGCATATCAGAATGATTTCAGAAGGATCATGTGACACTGAAGAGTAATGATGCTGAAAATTCAGCTTTGCATCACAAGAATAAATTACGTTTTAAAATATATAAATATAGAGAACAGTTATTTTAAATTGTAATAATATTTCACAATATATTAGTTTTTAGTGTACTTTTCACCAAATACAGACTTCTTTAAAAAAAACAACAACAACTTTCCAACATATTTTCTAACAAAGTTCATTCATTTACCAGTCATGTATACTGACACTTGTGTTCAACAGCAAAGTATGAACATGAGACACTGGGCAGTTTAACAAAACATGCATCTCCTAGATTCACCTGTATGTTCAATTTTCACTCTCAATGTTTCTGATATGTTTCAATTGCTGTAAACTTCTGAAAACACTTATTTTGGTGTGAGAGGTGCTCTTAAATGTCCCCTACAGGTTAATAAGTAGCTTTTTATTTTGACTTTGTATGTCAGCTGACATTCTTAAAATAGAACCGAGCTCTGACACAGAAAGGAAAAGTCTGGCAAAAGACAACAACTGCAGAAGAGATCCACACTTGAGCATTTCAAACTGAATTCTGAAATTATTTGAACTTATGTCGTAACAAGAAACGATCGAAAACTTCACAATTGCTAAACTGGCATTGCGAAAGCAGAGAACTAGCAACTGCCCCAGACAACGTTTGTTGCAAGAGTTTACAAGCTATTTTTGTAGATCTGAATGCTAATGAACAATGACTGCCAAAAAAAAAAAGTCCTCATGAACTGCATGGACAGCATCCAGCACAGATAAAGTGATCCATTGCAATGCACATGAAGAAATGACACTATGAAGACGCAACACTGCAGATACACCTCATTCTGGGTGGAGCGCTATTGGCGGGACCTGGTTCAAGCTTCCATGATTTACTAAAACAGCTTGAGAGTCTAAATTTATCTCAGTTGTTTGGCTCTGACTTACCCCGGTCTGTCAGTGTTTGCCATGTTAATGTATTAATAGCCCAGGCCCAGTAATATTATTTCAATTTAAGAGTGCTTTATTGGCATGACAAAAATTATACATTAGTATTGCCAAAGCAATTGCAGCTGGACTGCTTACAAATAGTACACAAATGTATTAACAGAAAGAAAAAGAAAAAGAATAATAATAATAGTAATAATATATAAAAAGTATTAAGCATGTAGTGCAAAATGAATTACTAATGTATGCAAGTATATAAACTAGAAATAAAAATAAAATAAGGGATTAGACATATTTACAGAAGTACTGTATGTTGTTTTGCATAACAACATTGGCTAAAATGACAGTTAAAAGTAGATGCATTGAAATTCAAAACACTAACACTGCTCTCAAAATACAAGAAAAGACAATGTCACATGCACAACTTTTGGGCTAAACTGAAACATTTAAACCACATAATTCACAAATACTAACCAGTAAAAAGCCATTTTGTCACCAAGTTTCCTCTCATGGACGTTGCGGTCCAAAACATTATAGCAGATGTTGGTTGTGGCACCTTCCATGCACTTCACGAAAATTTCACCCTTGGTCACATCGAAATTGTAGTCCAGGAACTTCCCGGTGTATTTTGTCTTCCAGAAAAAATCTTTGGCAACATCTCCCCAGAACTCTGGACACAACAGGACGAACACACCAGAATATTTATGAACACACCAGAATATTTATGCACAGCTGATTCATAACTTGTGTATCCAGAGCAAAACCACAGACAAATTTCCTAGCTATCAATAGATAAGTTTTTTGTTTTTTTAATAAATAAATAAATAAATAAAATGGTTGTGTCTTTTCTAGGAATTAAGTGCATTTGGTCTAAGTAAGGACTTTTATTTATTAAAAGTATTTTTTTTTTATAAAAACAACAACAATAATAAATGCATGAATGATGTACTATTATTATTATTATTAAAAACATTATATTTCAGTTGTACTAGTATAAAGTTTTTTTTAAGTATTTAAAAACAACAATTGTTAATATGTTTATTATTAAAAATAACAACAAAACACACTATTACAATATTTTATTTGTATTACTATAAACAGTGGGTAATGTTTTTAAGCATATCATAAGGGCATGTGGTGTTTTTTTTTTCTTCTAGGAAGTGCATCTGGACAAAGTATAAATAAATAAAAAAAAGTATTTTAATAATAAAACAACAACAAGCATATTAACAAGATTTTATTATTAAAAGCAAACAAAAAAAAATTGTTTTTAATAATAAAAACAAAAAGCTTTGAATCTGTTAATGACCTGCCCAATGAAGCTTACCCTCGGGAGACTCGACAGATCTGATGTAGAGCTCTTTGTATTTCTCAAAGCTGGGGATGTGCGCTTGTTTCTTCAAGTCTCCTGAAGCGTGTAACACTTCCTCGCCTGGTGCCTTGTCAGGAATCATTTTAATAACTAATTCAATGGACGCAACTAATACAAATCCACCTAGAAAAACACAAACGATCACTGGCCTAACGTGTGGAAGTCACTTCCGTGTGGGAGAGTTTCACTCCCATACAGGCGCTGTGTGCATCGGAGTCTGAAATGCTGAACAACAGCTCATCTAGATTAGCGCTGCTATTGTGTTTTAATGAAGCGGCGACGATTCGGATTCAGTTCGCAAAGTACAAGCTGTCCGAGACGCGTTTAAAATCTGGACTTGCAATTATTATTATTATTATTATAAACAGGCTTTAATGTTGCTCCGATAATAGACGAAATATCAAAATAAGTTTGAATTTAAAAGTCGTCGTACATACAGAAAAATATATATATAAAAAATCAAGATGCACTTGAGAGCTGTCAAACAGACAGTATGTCTCCTCTAGTTTGAGGTTATCTTGTGTAAAGTCGATTAAAGCTGGAAATAATTTCCGGCATCAGAGAGGAAATGCAGCCTTTAACTGAATCAAACATGCAATCAAATTAGACGTGCATGCAGTATGAGATTAATCATTCTTCCACGCGTGGATTGCAAATCCTCGGTGTGTCTGCAGCAGGTCAGCCATTGAAGCGCAGAAATAATGTACGCGACTAGAACGGCAGTTAACGTGAGCCATGGTTCTTCGATGGGCGGGGCTTAATCTACCGGATGTTGTTTCTTATTGGCCCTCTTCTAATTTAACTATTCACGGTGTACTTTTTATTTTTTAAACAAAATTATACAACACCATAATCAAGAAAGAAGAAAAATAAAAAATAAAAAAAGCAAAAATATACAAGTTGGGTATATAAATAAGTCACATGCATTTCAACTGACAATTTTTTTAATCTATTTAGTGCTCCTGTGGCTCAGTGGTAGAGCATTGCGTTGGCAGCGCAAAAGGCCGTGGGTCCGATTCTCAGGGAACACACATACTGGTAAAAAAAAATGTGTAGCATGAATGCACTGTAAGCCGCTTTGGATAAAAGCGTCTGCTAAATGCATAAATTATGATTATTATAAATTATTCAGTCTCGGACGGAATTTATCAACACCACAAAGTTCGGGGTTTTATTAGTGAAGTAACATTTATTTATTTGAAATCTAATCAAAAGTACACAAATATGAATATTATTTTGAACAATACGTTTAGTGTATTTTGCAACAATTTTCACTCCAAAGGAATTTCCAGTTTGGGATAGCATTTGGTATAGAAACAACATCTTTCAAGTATGCCGAATGAGATGAACTTTAAACGATTAATATTCAAAAACAGTGGCAAAGGGCGTGACTTTACTCTCATCTATATCATATATTGGCATTAAATGCTGTTATAGTATAGTGTTATCAGACTTGAATGCAGCACTGGTTTCGGGTTTCTGGGCCGCCAATCGCCCTCCAGAGGAAGAACCTTATGCGGCCCATGGAAGCTATTCGAGTCATTGGCGCACAATGGCAGCGCGGAGCCTGTTTGAGCTCAACATGACCTCTACCGGACAGAGGCCCGTCGTTATAGCCCAGGGGTGTCCAATCCTGCTCCTGGAGGGCCAGTGTCCTGCAGAGTTTAACTTCAACCCCAATTAAACACACCTGAACAAGCTAATCAAGATCTTACTAGCATACTAAAAACTTCCAGGCAGGTGTTTTGAGGCAAGTTGGAGCTAAACTCTGCAGGACACCGGCCCTCCAGGACCGAGTTTGGACACCCCTGTTATAGCCTATTATCAGTGTCGCCAAATATTTCGTGTATAGGCTTTTTTTTTTTTTTATAAAAATAGATGGGTATATCAGAAAAAAAGAAACGCACACAGTAACCTTTCTTTATATATAAAACGGCATTTTCCTATAAAACCAAACACTGTGTGCACTCCGAAATGTGCGTTAAGCGTTTGTTCTTATAGAGCATTACTTCCAGTGTTTTGAAGGCTACTTTGGTAAGAGGTTCCAGATTACAAGTTACCCTATTTAAAATGTAATAAGTAGTGTAACTATTTCAATTACTTTATTAATGTAACTGATTACATTTCATTACTTTTCTAAATTTCTAACGAATGTTTTCAACTGTTAATGCTTTTGAAACATTTAAAGCAGGCAGGGTTAACCTTACAGTAGCTCTCAACACTGATTACTCCGATTATAATCATTTAATTTTAAAGTACAGCTACCACAAAATCAGACTTTAACAGCTCTTTTTACTTTGAGATTGTTCTGAGGTTAAATACAGATTTAAAATCTTAACAAGAAATAGTTTATTAGCTACGATACTGTTTTTGAAATCAAATCTTTGCATAGCTATGACAGGAAACACTGGCATCTAACAATGCCTTTGAAAACACTGTTAATCTTAAATACATAAGCCCAAATAGGAAATAAAAGAGTTATCGAATAAGCATGTGTCCTGAACTCCCGAAATATTGGTGTCTCATATTTTAGAAGTCAATGCAATTTAGGAAAGAAACCAATTCGATCTGTATGTATGAAAATATTCAGATGTAACTCCCTGTGTTTTTGTAATTAAATTACATAACACCTTTATATTACTCCCCAACACTGAATACTTCTTCGGATGGTTAATATAATTAGTTTAACTAACTAATCACCTCCTTTAAGCGCCTCCATCTGGCCATTATCTCTACTGCAGCTGAATCTTCTCCAAAAGCTTGCTTTGACACTCAAGTGTAGCACATGAAATTCATTTGCCTCTTCTGATGCTCATTCACAGATTGTGACAGACAGTAAATCTTAGTAAACCATATCCTGTCAAAAACAAACAAATACAGACCAAATACTCTCATAACACCGCAATTTGTTCTCTTTTCCTATAATGGTTAATTAAAAGAATTCCCTTCTAATTTAGTCTTACAATAATTGGCAATTTATATTTTCATAATTGATCATTTTAATTATTCACATCACTTAAAGAACCAAGCAGCCATTAATGATTCTCAAGCACTCACACCATATATTAAAAACCCAAACACAGGTGTCCAATTTTATTTTGTATTTTACAAAGAAACTTTCTTTAGATGTTCCTATAAAGAGAAAAACGCAATCATTAGAGAGAAGCATAATTAGCATCCACCTGTAACAAACACAGTCTGATTTAAACAGTCTACAATTACACCACACATTTGATCAACAACTGCAGAAATTCAGTGAATACTATGGCAGTAATTAAAATGAGTCTTTTGCATTATTAAAAAGACTTAAAAAAAAACAATAATATTCAATACAAAGGATTTTACATCCTTTAGTTGCGCTGTAACTCTTAAAAGTGCTCACTGATACTGGTTATAGAACAAAGAAATCAGTTGCTGAATAGGAAAACTTAATCTTACAGGACGTTTAAAGCATCTTTTCGCATAACCACAAACTTAACACTAGCGGTTTCAAAAAGCATTTAAAATCTGTCAAAAAATCATCATGAAGGAGATGAAAAAACAGCAGTTTACTGACATGGGCTTACTTTGCCACAATGCTGTCGTTCTTTGCGAGCCTCAGGAGGGAGTCATCAGCTTCACCCTGCAAATGACAAAGCAAATGTCTTGAGACCACACCAGATGTAACTGAATCTGTGCTTTCACATTTATATGAACACATTCCAAATTACACATTTTAATATCCTACAAATGATATACGGATGCAGAAGAATGGGCTTTAAAGGAAGAGTTCACTCCAAAATGAACTTGTTTTTGTCCACAAGACTCCAATATCTTGATGGATTTATCACAAACACGCAGCTTTTCTCTTCACAAGATGTTAATTAATGGACTAGAGTCATGTGGATTGAGATGTTTTTATCAGCTGGACTCTCATTCACTGCAGAGGATCAATTTGTGAGCTAGTGATATAATGCTAAATTTCTCCAAATCTGTTCTGATGAAGGAACAAACTCCATCTACATCTTTGATGGCCGGAGGCTACATTTTCATTTTTGGGTTAACTATTCCTTTAAGTGTGTTTGAACATACCATTCTACGGATAGCACCACAGATGGCATAGGTCTTGAACTGTCCATTGAACCTGCCTGTAGCCTTGTCCACCTGTAAAAACCATATGGAGAAGCTCATTAATCATCACAACTCTGAGATTTTGTTGGTTAGATCACAATAATAGACTAATATACCTATTGGTATCTAACAGTTGTCATTTTGGCTGGTGTCACTTACCAACACATACCAACAGTTTTGTCAATGCAAAACAAATTTTTTTTCATGTATATTCATGTATGCAGTCTAAACTGCATTTTAGAATTTTAATAATATATGCATGCAATCTAATAATATAGTTTTAATTAATATATTATGAATCTAATAATAATAGTTTTGTTTACTGTGTGGAGACGTGCTGATATCGCGTTTGGTCTCATTCTGTATCGCGTATCTTGTCAGTGTCTGCGCTTGCCTGGCCATTTGTTGTGGAGAAAATAAGGAAAGTGTGTCCAGCTGAATTAATTTAGTATTTTTTTTAGACTGGTATAAAAAAAAAAAGCTTAGTTTACCACGACAGCGGTCGCGGCAGCCGTCGCGTGAAGGCCTCCTCGTGTGAAGACCGAAGAGTGTAAAGACCACGGACTCTACCGTGCGAAGGATAAGTATCGCTTTTTATTTCTCCTCTTTCCTACTACTTGTTTCGCTTCTGTTTCAGTTTTTATAACCATTTCTTACTATGTGTAAGTAAGTTGTTGTTTTTTAGCACGTGTGTTTGGCAGTGTTATTTTTTAGGATTACTGATAAACTACTGTCGTTTGATTTGTATTAATTTATTTTCATTTTAGTTAAATTATGTCTGAATTTATTATTTCTGTATAGGTCTTTTATTAAGTTTTTAGTTTTATTTAATTTGAGTTATTTTAATACTTCAACAAACTAAATGGAAATGAAATAATATATATATTGAATTTATAAATGTGTATGTATATATACAGTATATATGTATGTGTGTGTGGCTACACATGTAGTTGTTTTTTTGGTGTTTGGCTTAGTGTTATGTTAGAATCATTATTATACTCTTATACCTTTTGTTCTTTAATATTTTGAATTGTTTTTAGCTTTATTTTTTGTTTTTCATTTAAATGTTAAGTTTTGAAATTGTGTTGTATGCATTTGTCATTTTTATTTAATCTCTTTATTTTTAAAATGTGTATAGGTAGTATTTATAAAGTTTTAGCTTTTAGTTTTGGATCTGTTTTTTAGTTGTTTTAATACTACAATTGATTGCTTGTTATCCTCATTTGTAAGTCGCTTTGGATAAAAGTGTCTGATAAATGACTAAATAAATAAAATACATGTGTAGATACACATATAAACAAAAAGACTAGTTTTGTAATGTTAAAAACGGTGTCAAACCTCAGCAACGTTGATCTGGATGGAGGCATGATCCTTGGCACCAATAATTCTGTTGCTAGCAGAGCTAGAAATAAAAAAAAAAGAATAAATTGATGTTCCCAAATTGTATACAAATATGTGCTCAGAAAATATTTAACCAGTATTTTAACTGTAAATATGTTTCTAGATATACGAACTGTGCGTACAGTCCACAATATTATCAAAATAAACACAGACGAGGTGTTTCAAGGATTTAATGACAACATTTCCTAAAGCAAACAAGCGTTTCTGCTCAATTTGAACTCACCATTTGCGGGGCACGTACAGGTCCACGAATTCCCCAGCGTCGTTCTGCATCCTGACTTTACTTGATGACTGTCAACCAGCTCAGTCTGCAGCAAACAATCACATCAGTCAATATCCAAGACGAAACCAGCTCTATTCACACACAAACACCTTGCTTTACAAGTTGGAAGCAGAACTGAGATTTGCATTTTTCAACATGTATTTGAATCGGGGAGAGTTCACTCAGAGCGCGGCTCTCCCACATGTGTAGCGACTCGGCCCCGCTGCCATTCACTCACGATAAACGCGCACAAAACTGACTATTTGACGAATATGTGACACACGCGGTACAAAACACATCCGTGCATAAATGGTGTGAGATATATGTTTTAAATATTAGCTCAAAACAGTAAAAAACATCATAGTAAACTAGAGCTCATGGTGTTCTTACCGATTATCACAAATGGCCGACGCGGAAAGGAAGAGGAGAAAGGGTAAGGAAGTGACGTAACTCGAAAGGCACGATAAGAGTGCGAGCTCTTTATAAACATTTCTCCAGGCTTAACTACAATTAATGCCTTCTCTAACGCTTCTGGGCTCAAGCTTAATTTATCTAAGTGTGAAATTATTTGCTTATTTGACACTGTAGAAACTGAAATTGAAATTATTCCAATTAAAAATGAAGTGAAATATTTGGGGATTCATATAACGAAAAATGTACTTGGTAGACAGTTTCTGAATTTTTCTCAACGGTTATTGAAAACAAAATATATTTTTAATAATTGGCTCCAAAGAGATTTATCAATTTTAGGCAGAGTTTTCTTATCCAAAACAGAAGGATTATCCAGGGCCGCGTTCAGCCCCGACAAAACGGTGCAAAACGTGTTTTAAACGGAAACGGTGGTGCGTTGAACATCATAGACATATATTATGTCTATGTTGAACACTCTGTTCTGATGACGCAAGAGTTGCAACTATGGCAGCTGAGAAGGCCATTCTTTGTGTTCTTTTTGAAGAATTTTGAATTTTGATGATACTAACAATACATTTCAAATTAATTGGTTAAAAAGATGTTTGCTTGGGTCAGATTCTATGTGGTATTTTATTCCTAATAATATATTTAATAGGGTAGGTGGCCTTTCTTTTTTGATGAAATGCAATTACTCCACTGGTAAATTACCTATTAAACTGGCTAGATTTCATCAACAAGCTTTGTTAGCCTGGAAACTGGTTTACAACCCCAACTTTTCCCCCCACAAAACCATCTTATGGAATAATTTGGATATTAAGCGTTACTTGTAATGCGTTACCCCCAACACTGGTTATAAAGGCAATTCCTGATGGATTAATATGTCTGATGAAAGCTTCCCTCACCCATGAGTCATGCTCATGGTCATCCCAACAGTTATGTTTGGGAGGTGTTTCGCTTTTAAGTAAAGAATGTAATAATACATTTATTCGTCAACTTTCTCAATCTCGAAACTCAATTTCTCCAAAAGGGACATTTTTTGGGGTTCTAAAATAGATAACATTCAATGGAGGAAAACATGGTTATTACCATATAAATACTGTATACCCAATAAAGTGAAAGAAGTGCATTTAAAAATTTTGCATGTTGTGTCGAAATTTTGTGATGTAGCTGATATATGTACCTTCTGTAAAAACGAAAGTGAAGGTATTTGTCATTTATTTTTCTCTTGTAATGTTTCATCACTTTTCTGGAAAGATTTGAGTTCCTATTGTTTTTCTAAAGTTAATATGAACTGTAATTTACACATTAAGGATGTTGTTTGCTTTTTTGAAAACCAAAACAAATCTTTAGAATCTGTTAACTTTCAAACAAACAAAGGTTTCTTAAGAAAATACCTACTTTTATCGATTTCTTATGTGAAGTAGAACATTGAATTAAATCACTAAGAGTAATAAATAACAAAAAAATGTATTTATTTTTTGAAGAGATATGATGAGATCTTTTGACAGTCCAAGAAAGAAAGTTTGACCTACTGAAATGGCGATTTCTTCCTCATCTACCTAAACGATTCCCACTAATTTCTTTTTAACTGCCACAGTGAACATACATTTACAACAGAAGAATTCAGTTTCATTTCTGTTTCAACTTGGTGTCCAGTATACTTTCATTTGATAAACATGATGAAGTGTGTCTGTCTATATATATATATTTTTTAGATCTACAGTATATATTATAGATCAGTGGATTTGTTTCATTTTGCTATTTAATATGCATTATTGTTTATCAATAGTTATTAAAAGATATTTGTTTATAAAGAGCTCTTTTTTTTTGCTTTTTTTTTAAATCCTCTTTTCTTTATTTGTTCTGTTCCTGCCTTTCGTTATGTTCATAAAAAAGCTGTTTAAATGCATCTTTCTCTTTTAACAGTCATCATCAACTTCTTTTTTTTTCTTCTCTTCTCTTCCATATGTTCAGATGACATTGGATGTATTGTTGATACATTATGTGTAATGTATGCAAAGTTGTTATTCATTAATGTCAACTCTGAATTGTTTGCAATAAAGAAAAGCAAAAAAAAACAAAACAAAAAAAAAATAAATAAAAAAAAGAGCTCTTTATAAACAAATATCTGTTAATAACTATTGATAAACAATAATGCATATTAAATAGCAAAATGAAACAAATCCACTGATCTATAATATATACTGTAGATCTAAAAAAAATATATAGATAGATAGATAGACACACTTCATCATGTTTATCAAATGAAAGTATACTGGACACCAAGTTGAAACAGAAATGAAACTGAATTCTTCTGTTGTAAATGTATGTTCACTGTGGCAGTTAAAAAGAAATTAGTGGGAATCGTTTAGGTAGATGAGGAAGAAATCGTCATTTCAGTAGGTCAAACTTTCTTTCTTGGACTGTCAAAAGATTTTAAATAGCATGCATTCATACACATGTATGCACAAAAATACATTTAAACCGATTTAATCCATCCACATTGTATTAATGATAGTACTGAATAATTTGGTGTTAAAATAGAACCATTATATTACAATGACTTCTAATAAAATAGAAAATTGGGAGAATCTATGAAATATGCAATCAGAGGGATTAGTTGAATTTTCATGTTCACACAGGGGCCACAAGTCTGGGATGGATCTGACCGCAGGAGCTATAGTGAACCTCAGGATGGGCATCTCAAAGTGTGGGTGGAGACAAAGATATTAAAAGATAAAATATTATACCAGGGTCTATATTGTACAGAGTTTATTGCAGGCCATTCTTGTGCATACATTGTAGAGATTCCTAATATGTCACAAGCTATTTATTTACATTTACATTTAATCATTTAGCAGACGCTTTTATCCAAAGCAACTTACAAATGAGGACAGTAGAAGCAATCAAACCAACAAAAGAGCAATAATATATAAGTACCGTGACAAGTCCCGGTTAATGTGTGTGTGTATGTATGTATGTATGTATGTATATGTATATGTATGTATATATATATATATGAGCGTTTTTAAAAGAGCTTTAATTTAGACGTTTCTAGAAGGTAGTGAAGGACTCAGCTGCACTGACTTTCATCTTCAGACAATGGATTCATGACATCAACACATTTTTTACAAATTCCTCTAAACTGTGAAAAGATGGATTGAGAGATGTTTAAAGCATAAACTCTTCTGTGTACTGTAGTTTCTATTGCTGCTTATCCTTAACATGCAAACAAATAACACTTGTTTCAGGATGACCATGCTTTGTTGTTCCTGGAACGACGTTCATCACAGATGTGGGCTTTGGATTATGACTGTGATTGTTTGTCTGCGATGCTGCTCCGGAAATCATGCAGAATTCTGCTTAAGTTCATTGAGCTCCATCTGGATTAGCTGTCTAAATATCCTGTGTTCTTCAGCAGGCCTTCCAAAGCTGCATGCAGAGCTTCACACAATGCTCCAAATTAATTTCCCATTATTCTATAAAATAGAATAGAAAGTGCTAGAGTTAGAGGGTCAAATAAAGCTATTCAGTAGTTGAAATGTCACGTTAAACATAATTCAACAACAATTCACTGGAATTTAATTTCAGAACAAAAGAGAATATGCAATCCCATAGAAATTACCACCTTTTTTTGTGTGTTCTTTATTGGATGAAGCTATTAAAATAACTAACCTCAGTAGATACAGCCAACTATTTCACACCTGCTCTGTTTTTTGATGTCATGCGCCATATGCTAAACAATAGATACCGGCTTGCAAAGGCCTGCAGCAAAATACCATTACGAGAGTCTGTGGGAGATGTGAACAGCTTGTGGGCACTCTTGTCCATGGACCATCAGATGAGTTACAATGACAGAAAAGGAATTCCGCTCAGTAATTCCTCTGTCTAAGGCCTTGAATTTCACTATTTCGCATAGACTTTACACCTTAAAGGAATAGTTTACTCAAAAATGAAAAATTTCTAAAAATGCACTCACCCTAACAAGATGTAGATCGGTTTAACTGTTGCTTTCAGCTATATAAAAAAACAAGTCCTCTATTCATAACATTGCTTGCTCCTGAAAAAAGTTGCCTCATCTGAATCAGGAGAGAAATATGTACAGATCAAGAATAATTTAAAAATGAAAACAGTCCAAAAGAGTTTTAAACAAATATGTTGTTGTATTTTGATGTGAAAGGATAGACAGGAGTCAGGGGATGGACTTTCTCACATGGAGAAAGTGCTATTATGGATTATGGACTCGTGTTTTGACCACAAGTTATGGTTTAAAGAAACCTCTCAGTGATGGACTTGTTTATCACAAACATGCATCTTTTCACTTCACAAGACGTTAACTGATGAGTCGTGTGCATCACTTGTGGATTATTGTGATGTTTTTTATCAGCTGTTTGGACTCTCATTCTGACGGCACCCATTCACTGCAGAGGATCCATTGGCGAACAAGTAGGCTAATGCTAAATTTCTCCAAATCTGTTCTGATAACGAAACAAAATCACCTTCATCTTGGATGGCCTGAGGCTAAATTTTCATTTTTGGGTGAACTATTCCTTTAAACAATAATGTCCAATTGAGCACACTTGAACTAATTTGCCCTGCAGCATCATCACTGTCAGTACAGCATTGTTTGTACTTTTTGTTTTCCTTCTGCATTATGTATACATGTTAAACTTGCTGCATAGGGGGAATGACCCTGTGAATGTGTTTCCTTGTGGTGAGATTATAAAATTTTATAAGGTGACATGGTGGAAAAGATAAAAATCTCATGCAAATTTATTGTGTGGGAAAGAGGTTGATGGAGGTGAGTGTTTATGTTTCACAAAATCAATAGGGTCTTTTGAGAATGGCAATAAAATATGCTTCTATAAATACACATACCTATTTATAGTATATTGATCAGCGATGCTTGTGTCAAAAGGAATTATACTTTTGCTGAATGTATCAAAATGACCATATCTGCAATTGCTTTCACATGAATATTCAATTAAACAATTATACATTTACATATGTACCACCCCCCAAAGGAACAAACAAAAAATTAAAGTATTTGCATTTTGGGGTAATTAAAAAATATATATATTTAAAGAACACAATACAGAACAATAAATAAACAAAGATGTGATGGAAATAGGAAACAATTTAAAGACTGAACCCTTAATAAATACAGGATTTCTTACAAACTAAAGGAATGTGCAGGATTTTTTTCTTCCTTTATAATTGTTTTTTAAATGTATTTATTTTTTAGATTTGTAGATTTTTAAACTTAAATTTAATTGAATATGGGATGCTATGGAATGCTTTTTTTATTACTGGAGGACCGTATCATAAAATGTAAGAGAAAAAAAGAGCCATTGCAATTTATTTAGTGTCTTTCTTTTCAGTTGCTCTGTTCGTTTCAGTTAAAATATATCTTTATTTTTTAAAGGTCACATATTGTACACCTTTCTGGAGTTTTATTTTAGGTTTTGATGTACTTAAGAATATATATTTGCGGTATAAGTACCAAAAACCATCTCAATATATTTTTACAGCTCCTCTCTCAGGAGCTCTGCTGAGAACAGGTCGATTTTGGCCTGTCTAATTAATATTCATGAGCCTCTCTTCTGATTGGTCTGTTGTGTTCTGAGTGACGCACGGCCAGGTAACTAGGGTCAGCCGACGTCACAGCGCCTAGCTGGAGGCAGCAAAACAAAGAAGAAACTGGAGGCGGCCCATTCAAACCAGCGCAGATTCGGCTACATAAGGAGCTTAAAATATCATCTTGTTGTGATGTTGGGTGCCAGAATCGACGTAATACAGCCTCAAATTAGAAATTTGATCGCATATCTGCTGCCACTGCCAGACAAAAAACCGACGACAGCTGTGATTAAACGCAATAAAACGAGCAGACTGGAAAGAAACGATCGTCAAAAATGCTCGCGTTTGCAGCGCACACTTCTTTTAAAGTTAACCTTTTCGACATGTTTCTGTGTTGTCGTTGCTCAGCAATGGCATGGATGCGATGTTGTCTGAGGGTTTGGCAAAAGGAGAGTGGGACTGTGGGCGGTGCTCGGGGTGGTGACTGAAGGCGGTGACTGAGTAGTTCTGACGTCAACTTTTTACAGAAGTCACAACGGTTCGTGAAAAATCACAGCTACTTTATGCAGGTTGTGTGCATTTTATTGTAGACTGACTGTTTTGAAATTTATATGGTAGTTAAATAGCCCCTAGACCTCAGTTATCGTGAAAAAAGCCAGGAAATTTCAGTTTTGACAATATGGGACCTTTAAATGATGCAATATATGAGATAGAGACATAGGTATAATGATACAGGTATATTTATAGATATAATAATTCACAGCACTGTTGTTATCATGCTTATTACTTCTTTAAAATGTATTATATAATACATGTGCATCCAACAATCAATTTATAATCCTTCTCAGAGAGTCTGTAGCTACCATTGCTACATGGATACCGTCTAAAAGAGTTTATGCGGACTTTGTTTCCTGCTGGTTTTGCATCCACAAGCTTAATGCATGACTCATCACTATACAGCATTACAAATGAACCTAGGAATCCTGTCAATATCCACAGTGCAGCTGGAAAAATGACAGTTTACAACGATCAGATACACACATTTTCAATTCATGGATTAACAGAAGAATAATATTGATTTACAAAGGGAACTCTGCTTACCTGTATGTCCATGGAGACATCGATGTTTTGCTGATACCATAATTTAAAATGGGGATTTTGAGATTTTTTGCAACACTTTGAAATTCAGCTGCGGTGCAGTTGCATGTGGAGCACTGGTTATGATTGGCACTGGACAGTCCTGTTTTTAATTTTTATAACCTCCAACATTTGTAATGAGCCTATAAATTAGTAAAAAGTATATATACCTGTATATACAGTGGGTACGGAAAGTATTCAGACCCCCTTCAATTTTTCACTCTTTGTTATATTGCAGCCATTTGCTAAAATCATTTAAGTTAATTTTTTTTCCTCATTAATGTACACACAGCACCCCATATTGACAGAAAAACACAGAATCGTTGACATTTTTGCAGATTTATTAAAAAAGAAAAACTGAAATATCACATGGTCCTAAGTATTCAGACCCTTTGCTCAGTATTTAGTAGAAGCACCCTTTTGATCTAATACAGCCATGAATCTTTTTGGGAAAGATGCAACAAGTTTTTCACACCTGGATTTGGGGATCCTCTGCCATTCCTCCTTGCAGATCCTCTCCAGTTCTGTCAGGTTGGATGGTAAACGTTGGTGGACAGCCATTTTTAGGTCTCTCCAGAGATGCTCAATTGGGTTTAAGTCAGGACTCTGGCTGGGCCATTCAAGAACAGTCACAGAGTTGTTGTGAAGCCACTCCTTCGTTATTTTAAAGAGTGAAAAATTGAAGGGGGTCTGAATACCGCTGTAGTTCATTTACCGCTGTAGAGAAATAACGAGAAGAATAACAAAGTGCAGTAAACGGTAAAACTGTTTGCAGTACAAACCAGTGTGTTCATAATTAAGAAAATGCATTAAAATAATATGGTAAGACACCAATTTGCAATATCAAGCGGCAAAATGAGCTGTTTTGTACAGCTAAAAATAGCTGGAAGCGGATGAGACCGGAAGCCAGACTCATAAAAATTACAAATGGCCACGCCCACTCTTACAGGAAAAATAAGGTGGATTGTAAAAATTAGTAATATATTAAAATTGTATTATATTATATTTATTATATTAAAAATATTAGTATAAATATCTATAAAAAGTATTATAAAAGTATTATAAACTTGTAAATAAAGGCAGTAAACCTATATTGTCTATACTTCTCACCTATCAGTCTAAATAATATACCAACATTTGTAATGAGACAATGACGTGAAATAGAAAGTGCATAAAAACATAAATACATTATTGTTAAATATATAGAACTATAATGATAATAATATCAACTTAAGTAATAGTATCTTTGTTCATTTAAAAATATGAGTTCTGATGTACAAAGAAAGATGCAAAAGTATAAGAAGAGCCAGTGAGTCAAATGTGTCTCAAGTAATAATCATCAGGTAACTCACCAGCAATACAGACATCATTCTGAGATCAGCTTAGATCTCGTCCCACAGTCCAGTAATTAGGTGAAAACTTATTTTTGGCTCCCGAATTGCATTTATAGCCACCGTGAACCTACCCATCAAGGAATGACGTGAACCACCAACGTGTTTCCCAAACAAATGTGCATGTGTTACAGGCTCCAGTGGATGGATTGCCTGCTTTATAGTTTCCATAATGGAATCAGAGAGCTGTCTCTCATACTCAGTCTGCTATATTGGCCCCAGGCAAAGTGAGTTTGACAATCACAATCATTAACAAAGAAGCATAAAGAGAAAATAGTAAACAATGTCATCTGTTTCAATGTGTTGATAGACTGGGGTAAATGAAAAAGGTCAGTCGTGGGCAAAAGGGACAAAATTTCTGCTTATCCTCCCACATGATACCAGCATTGGCTAGTTTTAAAAAAAATTTTTTTATGATTTAGTTTTCCAAGGCATTACACAAAGCCATGTCTATTTATCTTGTAGTGTTTTGTGATGTAATTATATTAATCATAAATAAACAAAACAGATAGACAGATGACAGATAAAGCTGACATTTTAAGGGTGCCTTTAATGTAGACAAGTAACAATCAAACCATGATTGAAATTTCTAACTAACGGTGACTATTTCAAGATTTTTGGATTACATTCATCATAACAAACAATTGTAATTTTGTATCTGATGTGGTAATTATATCCCACAAAGAGGGAATCCCACCAACTACATTGTCATTGCAGTATATTACATGCTCTGGAATGAACCGTCCAGTAAATATAGGCAGAGGCAAAGCTCTGGTTTGCATATTCTACCTTAGAAAAACAAAGAGAGTAAACCACATGCAAACATAACTGTATCAAATCTCACTTTTGATTTTTAGATATTCAAATTCAAAACCATATTACTCCTAAATGAACAACTTATATAATATATAAAAACAAGAGTATGTGGGTCAGACCTATTTGTTTGTTTATTTATTTCTGTATTATATATATATATATATATATATATATATATATATATATATTACACACAC
>NW_015537959.1:844167-854570 GCF_001515605.1 Sinocyclocheilus anshuiensis
ACACACACACACACACACACACACACACACACACACACACACACACACACACACACACACACACACACAAGCATTGATATGTTTGCATTGCACACAAAAAAGCAATTATATTTAATAATTACCAGTCATTCAATTAACATCTTGTGAAGTTAAAGATGTTTAACTTCAAACCATTGCCTCCGGCTAAAAAGTCCTACGTCCATAATAGGGCTTTCTTCAGTGAAAATGTCATCTCATCAGGAGAGAAATTTGCATAGATCAAACACCGCTTACAAATCATTCACTTCACAAGATGTTAATTGATGGGCTGGAGATGTGTACTTGTGGATTACTTGTGATGTTTTTATCAGTTGTTTGGACTCTCTTTCTGACGGCAACCACGCAGAGGAGCCACTGGTACGGTGACCGAGAAGTGCAAAACAAATCACAATTCTGAAAACAAAAGAACAAATTACAAACGCAAATGCAAGTCTAAAAAACAAAATATCAATTCAGAAGCACAACAACAATTCAGAAAACATTATAACAAGTCAGAAAACACAAGACAAATCCGAAAACAAATTAACAAGTCAGAAAACACAACGACAAATCAGACAAACCGGAAGAGGTAGGTATAGTTTGAGACAGCGCCATTGGTTTGGGATTACTCACCGCTGACTGGACGAGACATCTGTCAATCAACGTATACAGGAAGAACCAGCCGAAGAACAGCAGAGTCGTGGTAGAAAGTTCGGAGATGGTATTAAAGTAGCTCAGTTTAAATGCATTGTATGAATTGCCCTTACTACGGAATAAAAAATACGGAGTGTATATTTACATTTAGTTAAAAGTGGCTGTAAAACATCAGCTCCAGTGGCGCAGTTGAATAAGTGTGAGTTGTTGGCTTTTTGATGCGATCGACCTGGGTTCGATCCCACCTTTTGCCGAACTTTATTTTCCTCCCTTTTCAAATCTCGTATCACATCGTAAAGGCGTTTATTTTCAATAAAAATTAAGGAAATAATAAAAAAGTTGAAAATAACATGCTTCATGTGTTTATCGGTTAAAGGGTTAGTTCACCCAAAAATGAAATTAGCCCATATATTACTCACCCTCAAGTCATCCTAGGTGTATATGACTTTCTTCTTTCAGACGAATCCAGTCGGAGTTATATTAAAATCCCAAACCAATGGTGCTGTCTCAAACTATACCTACCTTTTCCGGTTTGTTTGATTTGTCGTTGTGTTTTCTGATTTGTTAATTTGTTTTCGGATTTGTCGTTGTGTTTTCTGACTTGTTATAATGTTTTCTGAATTGTTGTTGTGCTTTCTAAATTGTTATTTTGTTTTTTAGACTTGCATTTGCGTTTGTAATTTGTTATTTTGTTTTCAGAATTGTGATTTGTTTTGCACTTCTCGGCCACCGTACACTGGTGAGCAAGTGATGCAATGCTAAATTTCTCCAAATCTGTTACGATAAGAAACAAACTCATCTACATCATGGATGGCCAGAGGGAGAGTGCATTTTCAGCAAATGTTCATTTTTGGGTGAACTATTCTTATATAAGTACATCCAAGTGTGTGAAAACCAGTCAGACAGTACTTTAGTAATTTGTGTCACAATATGGCATATAGAATCAGAGAATGGAGAATGAAATTAAATGTTTTCTTGTGGTCATTTCAGACTATTATATAGACATGCACATGCCTTTGTCCATGGTTCAAAGGTGGGTGTCACTTGTTGACAAGACTGCTTCCATGCTGAAAGTAACCTTTCCATAGTATAAACAAATCATAAATAAAAGTAGATGTGTGGGTTGAAGTGTGGGCTACAAAGATGGCATCTTTCATTTCAGTTGAACATGATTGTTTGCATCCACATGATCATAGAATACATTTGATGATCAATAAAACTGATAAAAAAGTTAAATTGCAAATAGAATATGAAAAACAATATAAAAATATACATATAGAATTCCAAAAATGTTGTTTTTCAATTGTTTATTGAATAATAATTTATTTTCATAATAATAAATTGACAAATAATAAATTAATACATACAGTGGGTACGGAAAGTATTCAGACCCCCTTAAATTTTTCACTCTTTGTTATATTGCAGCCATTTGCTAAAATCATTTAAGTTAATTTTTTTTCCTCATTAATGTACACACAGCACCCCATATTGACAGAAAAACACAGAATTGTTGACATTTTTGCAGATTTATTAATTTAGCAAATGGCTGCAGTATAACAAAGAGTGAAAAATTGAAGGGCGTCTGAATACTTTCCGTACCCACTGTAGACTGGCCATGTACCTTTATGTACAACTCAACTTTAATTTCAGTTTGTTGTCTGTACTTACAGTGCATTTTTTTCTGTCCTACTTTAAAAATGAGTCAAGATAAATCTAAATTGAAAGCAACCTATTTTTGTAAATAGAGTCTAATATCTGTCAAAACAGACCACAGAACAGACAGTATTCTTTAAAATATAATTCATTTTGAGAGATGTAATTTTTCAAGTATCATTATTTGCAAATTATTCAAGTATCCTTTTACATTTAACAAAGACACTAAAGTGTTTGAATAGTTTGGAATGTGTTACATTGTTAAAAGTAAAAGTGTGAAATGGAAAAGCATATTAAATATGACGTATAAAGTGAGGAATTTCTATCTGGGCGATATAGATCCTCTTTGTGTCCAGGATTTCTCTAAGCGCATGAATCATTGTGGTAAAGAAATCCCACACAAAAGGAATCCCTATGGAACAATTGCTTTCATATTAATAATATTGCCCGTCATGGTTTCAACCGATAGCTTGGAGGCACATGAATTGTTTTGCATATGCCATCTGAAAAACAAAACAAAAAAAATGCCTGAAGCAGCTTATGCCTAAAGCAGTTACGTGGTCGTTTCTACTCTAAAATGTAATAAATTGAATAGAAAAAAAGTCAGTGTATGCAAATATGCACAGTGCTCATCAATATTGGCATTTAATATTGCCAAAGTTATTAGTAAGTTCATCTTTGGAAACACAATGATTGATTTATATATATAGGTTTGAAAATGTAATATATTTATTCCATATTTCACAAGCACACGTCCCTTTACCACAGTAAATATGTAGATTTAATTAGATTTTGTCCACCTGAAACATTTATTATGGTCTTCAATCTCTACGTTCATCAAAAAGAGATTTTTTTTATTATATTCGTTATTTGGCTAACATATGAAGCAACATCTTATAAAAGGTCCAGATACATTTAAAATATTCATTTTTTTGTTCAAATGTCTTTGCACAACTGCACATAGCAATACAATAAAATCGCATAACAAAATACAATGCATTGCAAAAGAAGTTAACTTCTATACTGCTTTTGTCAATGCATAACGTACAGCGATAGAGAAATAATATGCAAAAATGACTTTATAGAGCACACTTGAGCTCATTTGTCCTGGAGCATCATGGCTGTCAGCACAGCATTGTAGTTGCTCTTTGTTCTTCAATGGGCTTTGTGTGCGACTGTCTCTCACTCACTAATCATGGAGAAAAAAGGCCCATTCCCTCACCTGAATGGCTACATGTCACTATATCATTATGGAAAAACAGAACAGGCACAAGCACCGCTGCTGTTTGTCTCATGCAAATTTGTCGTGTAGGAAAGAGGTTGGTGGATTACGTCAGGTGAAATCCTCAGTTGCATCCTGATCAAGGTATAAAAAGTCAGTCTGAAGCACAATATAGCAATACTCCTACTTTGCCTTACAGGACAGAAGCTGTACAACAGTGACAAGAGTGACACTGAACAAGTGAAGAATGAATATCTCTGCTCTGTTGGTGAGTCAATCTATCTTCTGTGTAAAATACGACACAGTGACTGTTATATAGTTTGGCGTATACTGTATGAGTGTCCACTAACTTGTGCTGTTTGAAACAGGTGTTTATTTCTGCTGTTGTGTTTGTTTACGGCTATCATGAACTGCCCTGCTCTGACTGCAATCAACCATGTACTGCTGATGGCGTGAGAAACGTCACAAAACAATTAGTCAAGCACATAAGCTTTAAAGACTGCAGACAGAACGAACACATTTCAAGAAAAGCCAATCCTACTTGGAAGTGCGAGTAAGTGTTCTTACAATTAATTCCGTTATTTTTATGCTCGTAGCATTTCTTATGTGTAGTAATATTAGATATGAAGCCTGAAAGTATAAAGTGTTTATATGGAAGACCCCCCTTATTTGCTTTTTTGTTTCATTATTATTCATTCATCTAACAGCTTTATAAGGTTATTTACTGTTATTTCATATTTTACATTTTATTTAATGTCATTTAATCATATTTAATAAGGTAGTTTGGACATGCTTATGCATGCAGCTGGTTCATATTGATGAAAGTAATATGGCTTCACTTAAAATGCTGACTCTTATCAGCCAAACAAGAAAGAACTGTCTTTTGAGGTTGAAACTGTATTAACAGTATTTGTTTGTCAGTAGACATTCCATACCATTTTAAGTGCTGTTTTAGATTGAGAATTTGATGGTGATAAAGGATACGATATGTGTCAATGCTCCACAACTTATGAGTCTTTTTTTTTCACAGACCATCACACATGGTTTCAAACAGGATTCCTCAGGAAGTCCATAACGCCACATGTGAAAAGTGCGCAGATTCAGGTTTCGAGGCAGTATCGATTTTGCAAAATATCAACATGTTTTTTCGAATGACCTGCCCGAACACAAATGGCATTATATTGTCTGTAAAACCAGTCACAATCTCATTAGGCTGTACGTGTGCAAATAAACTTCACTTGTTATTGAACAATATGTAAATTATGCCTGCATGCACTTCTGATAAGCTCAGTATATGACCATGTATTCTTTTATTTTTCATTTGTAAAAGCCAAATATAATGAATATCTATAAAAATCTATGGATTATGTTTTTGACAAAAATGCTCTTAATGTTTTTTACAATGCATGTTTGTAAAAACTTTCTCAAAACTATGTAATAATTTGGTTGTATATATGTAATGATGCATTTATGTGTGTTAAATTACTCTTCTTATAGAAGTAAATAAAGCTTGTTCAAATACACAAGTTTCTTTTTTGTATATGATATTTAAAACAGTACATGAATTTGACGAACTCATTCAGATGCCATACTATGTCACATATAGTTATATACATTATAGTTCATCCCAGTGTATGAATGTATATTTTCTATTCAGAAACAGAGTTATGTTTCATGTATTTGTTTCATATTTTATAACTGGGTAATCTAGTCCTGGTCAGAATTATTGACACCCTTATTAAATATGAGTAAAGAAGGCTGTGAAAACAATTCCTCAGGGTTATTTTTTTAATCTGGCTTTCAAAAAATTCACAAAAATCTCACTTTACATTGAAGTAAAACAATTAATAGAGGGGGAAAATTCACCTTATGAAATAAATGTTTTCTCCAATACACACTGGCCACAATAACTAGCACCCCTTGAAATCCTTATGAATAAAGTATCTCTCTGAAGTATATTCCCAATCATACTTACATTTTTTTAGCACACCAGGCTCACTAGGCACATGACATTTTCTAGCCATGACTTCAAGTTACACAGGAGTATAGATATGAGGGAACACAAAGGCCAAATTCCCTTAATCATCCATCATAATAGTAAAACCATAATATATATATATAGTTCTGATGTGCAGCAAAAGATTGTTGAGCTTCATAAAACAGAAAGTGGCTGTAAGAAAATAGCTAAAGCATTGAAAATCCCCATTTCCACCATCAGGGCAATAATTATAGACGCTCCAATCAACTAGAGATTTTACAAATCTTGGAAGAGGATGTGTGTCGATATCATCTTAATGCACAGTGAGGAAGAAAGTTTGAATGGCCAAAGACTTTCCAAAAAAAAAAAATAGCAGAAATTAGTTGAGTCTTGGGGTCAAAAATTCTCATAAAATATCAAACAGCACATACATTACAGCAAGATGTTTCAAGAAAAAATCCTCTGCTCTCATCCAAAAACAAACTCCAGCATATTCAGATGCCAAACACTACTGGTTCTGCACACAGGACCGTCCGGGACACTCAGTGTTTTTTTGATCTTTCATTCTGCATTTGACCTTTCTTGAGTGTCAAATATAACCTTTCCATAGTATCACCATAGTAACAAAATGAAAGCACCAGACAGATACCACATCTGTATCAATACATATGCAATATGCTTCTTGCTTATGGATTTTTTTTAGAAGGCATGTGCCTGTAGAAGTTAAAGTGTGGATTTATCACTCATTTACATACATTTTTCAAACACAACTTATTGGTAAAAAAAATGGTCCCTTAATTATTGTAGCATTTGTCAAACAAATCCTTTACTATTTCTAAGTGAATATTTTTGGTTGTGTTCTTTCAACAATGTGTCAACAAAGGCACTGAGTTGTTTCAGTGCTCTACGATGTGAAACAATGATGGAGTAATAAAATTAAAAGTGAAAAAAATTTAATTATATATATATATTTTTTTCTGTTTAGGCTCAATACCTTTGTGAAGAATAAGTACACTTTAGTATAGTTTTTTTTTTAAGAGTATTTATTACAGAAATGATGTACTTAAAAATATACTTAAATGTGAACTGTTTTGGACACTTAATTGAATGCTATTGGCAATTAAAGAAAATGTATTAGAGATTAAATTAATATTAAATGTAATTAACTGAACTTTAGAGTGTTTTTACCCACTTAATTAAGACTTAATTACATTTTTTATATTTAATTTAATAATTACTTATATTGCCTTTAAAATATGGTTAAAGTATACAGTTGAATGTACTGATAAGCATTTGGCAAACTACTGCAAAATATACTTTTTTTTTCTTCTTGTGAGATGATGTAGAGTGAAAGGATTGCAGGAGTGAGAGAGAGGGCAAGGAGATCATATACATGTTGTGATCAAGCATGCTATCATCTATGCCACTCAATCCAACACTTTATTTTCTGCTTAAACTTGTATCTCATATATTTAAATGGATTTGTAATTATACATTTGTAATGGTGAAGCTGAAATTTAGTACATTTCAAATATATTAACTTTAAATGTAATATAAAATAACATATCAAAATAAGTCTACTTAGCACAACAAAAGATTAATAAAACAATGATTTCAAATGTACTATTAATTTGACATTATTACAGAGTGCACTTTTAAAAGTGTATTTAAGTATGCTAAGAAACATGAAAGTGTACTCTATTTAAGTACACTTCAGAGGCCTTTTATTTCCATTATTATTATTATTTTTTTTAAAGTACAGTTTTGTAAACATTCTTTTAAAATGTAAGTACACTGCAAGAGCACATTCAATACAATTAAGCACATTTCTTTTCCAGAAGGATAAACATGACTTATAATGAGGGATTCCCTTGTGTTCAGGATTTTTCTGCCTGTATTAATCTTTGTGGTACTAAGGATATCCCACACAAAAGGAATCCCCACTATGGAACTATTGTTTCCAGGAAAACCTGTCATGGTATCAGTATCACAGACAAACAGTATCTATTGTTTTGCATATGCAAACTTAAAATGTTTATTTAGACTGAGTGAATAAAAACACTGACTGAACAAAAAAAAAAACGGAATAAAACATAGTACAGTATTACTCTGAAATAACATTATGATTCATACAGCTTATTCTAGAGTAGAACAGAAATGTCAACTCTAAATCCAGCCAGAGATCCACTTTCAAAAAAAATATGGATAACATCCTTAATATAGGTTTAGGACCATTATGATTTTTCATATTGTGTAATTAATATCATTTATTCAAATAATTACTTAATCTGTTAGTTCCCCTGGAGGACACTTTGGGGAATGCCATCAGCATGACCGGTGCCTGAAGCACGTGTGAAAATACTCTCAATTCATTGGATGACAGCAGCCTGTGACGTCATGGAGGGATGCCCGGAAGTATAAAGTAGCATCTGTAATAGACGTCACCAGTTTTCTTGTCTTCAGGAGCCGTTTGTTTGTTCAGCGCATGATAAACATGGCTAAGAGTTCATCTGAACGTTTTAGGAAGTGCGTGCCTCTGTGTCCGAGGTTTCTGACGCTCGAGAACACGCATGACATATGCATTATGTGTCTGGGAGAGGAGCACGTACGTTTAGAGCTCGAGGGTACTGAATGCATTCATTGTGAGAAGTTTCCCAGATTTACATAAAGAGAAATTGTAAATGAGACCATATTCAGCTCGGCTTCACCTCTTTCAACACTCTGGTTATGCTAATGTTGAGAGTCTAGCTGAGCGTGGATACGTGAGGATGCCACCCGTGGAAGAGATGCTTGAAGGCTATCTCTCCCAGGCTGAGTCATCTTCTTTGAAGGCTGGAGGGGCTTTACACATGATGGCTGTGTTACAAGCCTATCAGACAGAACTGCTGAAGGATCTGGATTAAGGTAAGGGTTTGTCCCCTGAGGCTGCGGAAGAGATGCGCCACACTAAGGATGTCGCTCTCTGTGCCACCAAGCAGACTGCTGCCACCATCAGGCGAGCCACGGAGTGGCATCTGTGGTTGAATTTAGCAAACATCAGGAGGTAGGAGGAAAATTTTCTTCTCGATGCTCTGCTCTCACCTTCAGGGCTTTTCAGTACATCCATCGAGGCCACGGATGAGAAGTTCAGGGAGGTGAGGGCGCAATCAGCAGCCTTTAAGAGGTACATCCTTCGCTGTACCAGATCATCTCCCAAAACCTCTGAGGGGGCTGGTCAGTTGTGGTCCGAGGTTTGTAGACAGGACCAGAGGACTAGAGTGGCCACTTGTGCTCCTCCACTTTGTTGTATTCACAAACCATCTACTACTGATTGTCCGGTTCTCCCCCCTAAACAATGAGCTTTAATTTTTTTTTGCATTTTGCTTTGTTTATTGTGGTCTGTCTCCCCTGTTTTTAGGGCTTTTCAAGTAGACAGTCCCCTTTTCCCTACATTATCAGCTTGGGCTATCTCCCCTGTATTCAGGGCTTCAAGTAGATGGTCCACTGTTCCTTTTGGAAGCATAGCTGTTTGAGGACAGTTGTGTTTCTAACCGGGTCGAGTGGGATGTCCCTTCCTAAATATAAGCTCTGGTAAGTTTCCCCATTCCCTTTCTCTGCTTAGATCGAATATCCTCATTCTTTTAGCACTCTCTAAGGTACTTAAGCCCGGTCGTCATTGGTGTGCCTGTCAAGGTGTGGAGTAGAACGCTTGTACCTCTTGGTGCCCAGTGTGGAGTTCCCACTCGAAGGGGAACGTCTTGGGTTAGGCATGTAACCATGATTCCCTGAGAGGGGGAACGAGACACTGCATCCTCTTGTCAAACCTAGGGCTTGTCTGTAACTCCTTCAGACAAGAACCTGGTGATGTGTATTACAGGTGCCCCTTTATACTTAATATAAATCCCTTAATCCTCCATGACGTCACGGGCTGCTGTTGTCCAGTGAATTGGGAGTGTTTTCACATGTGCTTCACTAAGGATGCTGATGCCATTCTCCAAAGTGTCGTCCAGGGGACGCAGTGTCTCATTCCCCCTCTCGGGGAACCATGGTTACATGCATAACCCAAGACGTTAATATTTAATGTATGCAAAAGAAATAATGAGTTTAATTACTACATTTAAAAAGTATGTACATATATACACATCACTGAACAATGTCATACTACATTTAATTTATACATATTAGAAATACTGTAATACACAGATTTTTTTTTTTTTTTACTGTATTAATTAATTAATATCACCTGAGACAAAGACAAACAAAAAAGAGACTTTTTTGGGTACTGAATTGTTTTAAAAAATAATGCCACAATTAAATATATATATATATATATATAGAGAGAGAGAGAGAGAGAGAGAGAGAGAGAGAGAGAGAGAGAGAGAGAGAGAGAAAGGAGAAAGTAGTATGAATAATAATAAAAAAACAGGACTGGATGGCCTGAAAAAAAACAAAAACAAAAATGAGCCAAACAAATGAGCCAATCAAACCATAAATAGCTTAACTGAATGTGGCGCATTTTGAGATGATGATACATCTTTCTGCACTGACAGAGCCGAGCTACTGTAAGAAATGATTGTGATTTTAACCAGGGGCAGTTCTAGACCACAGTAACTGGGGAGGCCAGACAGGGGCCACTTGTGCTTTTAGGGGGCACAATTTTAAAATTCATCTTAAACTACTTTAAGTAGCCTATTATTCATTCAGTCATTTTTCACCATGTCATGTATCGCTGCAATCTAGATGTAATCTATAACAATTTCAACTAAAATGAATGTTTCATCATGTTTCATTTATTTGACAAATAATTTTGTATTGTAGTGTCAGAGGCATAATTTTTGAGGTGGCACGAATAAAGGGGGGTGGGGGTTGGGGCTCTCATGCTTGTCATATGACACACAG
>NW_015537959.1:854777-857354 GCF_001515605.1 Sinocyclocheilus anshuiensis
CACGAATAAAGGGGGGGGGAGGGCTCTCATGCTTGGCATATGACACACAGCAGCAACAAACAGATATAGGCTTATGTCTGTACTGAAAAAAATAAATAAAAATAAAACCATCACAGAAAATTGTAACGATTTCCACAACAAATAACATTACAAACATTACAAACTATCAATTTTTAACCATTAAAACCATTAAAAATGGTTGTCTGTAGTGTGTTTTGGGACATATTCCATTAGGATTTATTGGTTTTAACAAGCCACCAAAAGAAGGCGACCAATTACCAGTAAAGACCAACATTACAGTTTCCATTAAAACCAATACAATTCCCATTATAACCAGTAAAACCATTACACATTCTGTGATGGTTTCTATTGTTTTTTTTTATGGATGTTTATTGTAACTGCATGTGTGCCAGTTCAGTTTGCTAGTCATGATTCAACTCAAATTTAAGTATAGGCTACTACTAAATACAAAGTGCAATTACAATTACCAGTTATATAATAATGATTACCAAAGATATACTCTTACCACATCTCTTGTGTGGACGTTTTAATAAAAAGTTATTTATTAAAACAAATCATTTTCCGAGTGTTGATTAAAAAAAGCAACCAATTCGCTTGTCGAATCAAACACCTGTCACTGTTACTGAACGAATCATTCGCGAACGAATCGTTCAGACCGGTACACTGGGATCACTAAAAAGATCCGACTCAAATGAACGATTCGTTTCGCGAATCATTTACATCGCTACTCATCAGGACTGATGTTGACGTAACAGACGTTTAGCATGCATAAACACTGTTATCATTCATAAATAACCACAGTTTACACCAATTACTTTAATTAGTGTTCTTTTCTAAAATGTTAATGAATGTGATATCTCATTTACGCAATATTTTAATAACAGTGGCTATAACCCAAAGTTACCATAATAGCACTTAAGCATTTTGGAGTTGAATAATGATTTTATTATTTTTTTAAGATAACGTTTAAACGGCCAAGAAACATTAAGATACTGTCCAAATTACTTACACAAAAGTATAATAAATAATAAAGACTGTAGACATCGGTTTCGTTTTATTACGACAACGCGACACGTTAAAGTGTTTGAAAGCGCAGTGCACTGGAACATGATGGCGCTGCGCTTCAAGCACCACGGAAAAGCATGAACTTACGCTTCAGCGCTGCAATGCATGAGAATCATCTCCATGTATATAAGTTGATAGGCGCGCTCACCTCAGATGAAGAGCGAGGAAGTGTCCAAGCAGACACAGTGCTGGGTTTGTCCCGGTGCGCATGCGGCACTGCTGGATCACGGCTGGGCTCCAGCGGGACACCAGAAGATTACACAGTTTATGTATCTCAGAGTGGACATGGATGCATTTAAACTCCAGTTACAGATTAGGCATAAATAGACCTAATGTTTTGTTTTTAACATAAAATGTTGAATACTGATATTTGAAATCATTTAAAACATGAACAGCCGAAATGTGAAATTAAAACCGCCAGTAGGTGACAGCAAGTGACTTTTAATGAGTGAGTTATTGAGATTCAACCGATTCATTCAAACGACTGATTCATTCAGGAACAAAGCATTTGACTGTGTTAATTAGTGAATCACTGAATCATTTTAATCAACCAATTCATTCAAAAAGCTGATTCATTCAATAGGTAAACAGTAAACACCATCCATTGCTCAGAGACGCAAAACAGTGCTGTGTGATCTTTGTTTGGAACTATTTTTGTTAGCAAAATTTAGCAAAAACAAGCAATATTATGTCTAAAATGTAAGTCGCTTATTGCTTTACTGAACTTTTTATAAAAACATTATTAAATATGCTATCATGCTGATATCTGCAGAAAAACGGTACTCTTTGTGTGATATAGATTAAGTTAACTATATTAAATTATATAAATACTACAATTTAGAATGCCTTGAATTTAGAGTTTTAATATAACCTCCTGAGGGTGGTTATATTCCAGCCATTTTTTTGGCAGGACGGGCTTACTTGAATACAGCTATCTGTGGCTAGCTGTGTTCTACTGCAATTGCGGTGAGCCCTCTCATGTAGTGGGCCCCTTTCCTAGAACCTGCTATCTGAAGTTAGCTATGTGCTAGCTCCGTGATCGCTCCCCTGCTTAGGGTTTTAAGTAGCGATCTCTTGAGCCCTTACCTAGACAGTGCTGTCTCCCCTCTCCCCTGGGTCGTACGTAAGTAGACAGACCACTCTTTGTGGTCTGGGTAGTTTCAGTCGGTCCCCCTTCTGGTAGCCCTTCCCACGTACATGGCTATCTGAGGATATCTGTGTGGTAGCTCAGTGACTGCTCCCCTTCCTAGGGTTTTTAAGTAGCAGTCTCTTTGAGCCCTTGCCTAGACAGTGCTATCTCCCCTGCTAGGGTAGTAAGTAGATAGCCCACTCTGTGTGGTCTGGGCAGCTCTGTAGGAAGACTATCTAGGCTCTGACGCGGATTGGGGATCTCCTTAGTATAGCCATCTGAGGGTGGTTACATTCCGGCCACTGTGATGGCAGGACGGGCTTACCTGAATACAGCTATCTGAGGCTAGCTGTGCTCTACTT
>NW_015537959.1:857925-862673 GCF_001515605.1 Sinocyclocheilus anshuiensis
TGCCTGGAATTTTGAGCTTTAATAGATTAATAAATCAACGTGCATGCAGTCTGTGTGTGATTTGGTGATATAGCCTACTTGATGTCAGATCGCACATCATTACGACAACACTTACCATATTATCACAGTAGATATACTGTATATCGCACGCCCCAGACTCGACCTGAGTGAAAAATGAAATCATCTGCGGTTGTGCGTGCGCTTATTTACACATGAGCAAATGTGTTTTTTAGGAGTCTAACTTGCAAACGCAGATCACTGATTCGTCAAACCTGTTTTCCTGCAGTCCGTGTTCTTCTGACTATTTTGTAGTAAGTAACGAATATGCTTCGGGGAAATGTATCGAAGTAAAAGTATACATTTTAATTAGGAAATGTAGTGAAGTAAAAGTAAAAGTTGACTGAAATATAAAAACTCAAGTACAGATACTCCCAAAAAATACTTAAGTACTGTAACGAAGTATTATTACTTCATTACATTACACCACTGATTATATTTAATGTAATTGTACAGTAAAATACTGTTAAAATGACAGCTTTTGGAAGTGAAAAAGAAAAAGTCATTGTATAATCTACAGTGAAAAACCGTAAATTGACATTCCCAGAATTCCCTGCATGACACTTCATATATGATGTTTTTTCATTGAAATAACTTTCTTCTTAGTTTTTTATTCTTATCAGTTGCGTACATTAGGGTTTTATCTTACATCTAATGTTGATAAATTAATGTTTATTGCATTATTTCAGTATCGTGTGTTACCATGATGGTGTTTAGTGTTTGTGTGAATGACACTGTGCACCTTCTATATATTAGTTTTTCCCTCCTCAGCTTGTGAAAAAGCAGTTTGTGATGAGCTTTGATTCATCATGTGACTTTCTCATCAACACCTGTTTTTGGTGGTTATCAGTGTATTATAATGGTTGAAAACAGATATTAGTATTTCAATAGGATTATACCAATTAATGAAATATGTTTTTTTTTTATTGTAAATTTCAGTTAAGCCTGTAAAACCTAAAAAGTTGCTACCATCATTTTTACAGTGACACTCTGGCAACCACAGCTGCCGGTATTTTACCACAAATGTCACAGATTTTTTTTTTACAGTGATTAAGACAACATACACAAAAACAGCACTTAGTTGTACTCAGTACTTACAATCAGCGAAACTGCTGACCTTATTTAGTAACTTATTTAGACTTGCTAAATAAGGTACAAGGATACAGAAAGCTGAAAGAGCTGCATTAATGGCACATAACCATTAAGTATTAGAATAGCAGCATTAGTAAATATGACACACACTCACTCAGTGATAACCATGTCTAATATGTTGATTGAAATGCCCTCATCTACTCATTTCTGAGTGTACCTGTGTGTTTGCTTTCGGAGTGTGTGTATCTCACTCACTAATCATGGAGAAAAAAGGCCCATTCCCTCACCTGAATGGCTACATGTCACTATATCATTATGGAAAAACAGAACAGGCACAAGCACCGCTGCTGTTTGTCTCATGCAAATTTGTCGTGTAGGAAAGAGGTTGGTGGATTACGTCAGGTGAAATCCTCAGTTGCATCCTGATCAAGGTATAAAAAGTCAGTCTGAAGCACAATATAACAATATTCCTACTTTGCCTTACAGGACAGAAGCTGTACAACAGTGACAAGAGTGACACTGAACAAGTGAAGAATGAATATCTCTGCTCTGTTGGTGAGTCAATCTATCTTCTGTGTAAAATACGACACAGTGACTGTTATATAGTTTGGCGTATACTGTATGAGTGTCCACTAACTTGTGCTGTTTGAAACAGGTGTTTATTTCTGCTGTTGTGTCTGTTTACGGCTATCATGAACTGCCCTGCTCTGACTGCAATCAACCATGTACTGCTGATGGCGTGAGAAACGTCACAAAACAATTACTCAAGCACATAAGCTTTAAAGACTGCAGACAGAACGAACACATTTCAAGAAAAGCCAATCCTACTTGGAAGTGCGAGTAAGTGTTCTTACAATTAATTCCGTTATTTTTATGCTATATTTCTTGTGTGTAGTAATATTAGATGTGAGGCTGTTGGGTTTTAAAAGGATAGTTCACTTTGTTTATGTTCAACAGAAGAAAGAAACGGGTAAATTTCTTTTTTTTCACACACTGACAGACTTTTAATTTTCGGGTGAACTAACCCTTTAAGGACACATATGCAAAATATTTGCTTTGTTAGTTCATAATTATTATTTTCGGTCCCACTTTATATTAAGTGGCCTTAATTACTATGTACTTACATAAAATAAGTACAATGTACTTATTGTGTTCATATTGTATTGCAAAACACTTTTGCTGCTATTGAGGTGGGATACGGGTAAGGTTAGTGACAGGTTTGGTGGTATGGGTAGGTTTAAGGGTGGGTTAAGGTGCAAGGGTCAACAGTGTAATTATAAATGTACTTTCAGAAATTAGTTACAGATGTAATTACATGCATGTAATTTTTAAAATATAAGTACAATGTAAAAACATGTATGTACACAATAAGTGCATTGTACCAAATGATTAATTTAAATGTAAGTACATAGTAGTTAAGGCCACTTAATATAAAGTGGGACCATATTTTCTATTTAATTGAACAGCTTTATAAGGTTATTTGCTATTATTTCATATTTTGCATTTTATTTCATGTCATTTAAATGTATTTAATAAAGTGGTTTAGCAGTGCTTATGTCTGTAGCTAGTTAATGTTGAAAAAATTATTATGGCCTCACTGAGCATATTGCTGATTCTCATCAGCCAGATTACAAAATGTTTTTATGACTAAATCAAATTGTCTTTAAAGCAACTGTGTGTAAGTTTTGTTTTTGTTTTTTTTTACCTTGAAATATCAGTTTTAAAATCTGATCAATCAAATTCTGATGGTACACTGACTTCCACAATAAGGCGAATGGCTTTCTTTCTAGGCTCCCTCTAAATGTCTTTTCTGGGAGTTTGTAAGTTTTGCGAAATTCTGCAAAAACGCTTTATGGCATTGTGGCAGGATTGCTTTAAAGCAGCAACATAAACTGTGCCCCAATTGGTACTTGCTGTATACTACAGCGAATTCCACTCACTTAACCGTAGTCACCAAAATAAACAAAACTACATAAAGTTGCTTTAACTGCGTTAACAGTATTTGTTGGCCAGTAGGAATTCAATACCATTTTAACTCTTTCTTTTCAACAGCTTAACTACAGATATGGACAGCCTTTCGACAGTCTACAATGCCACATGTGACAAGTGCCGAGATCCAAGTTCTTTCAAGGAAGTGCCGATTTTACAAAATTTTATTCAAACAGAGCTGCCCGAGCACTTATAATCACAATCTCTTCATATTATCTGTCAAACCAGTCACAATCTCATTAGGTTGTACATGTGCAAAGAAACATCACCGCTTTGGACAATTTCACTTTAGTCAAACTCTTTAAAGGGGTCATATGATGCGATTTCAATTCGTCCTTTCTCTTTGGAGTGTTACAAGCTCTTGGTGCATAAAGAAGATCTGTAAAGTTGCAAAGACTAAAGTCTCAAATCCAAAGAGATATTCTTTATAAAAGTTAAGAGTCAGCCACGCCTACCTAAAACAGCTCGTTCTAACATGCCCCACATGTCTACGTCACGATGTGGGAAGATTTGCATAACGCCGCCCAAATGTTCACGCAAAGAAAGAAGGTGTAACTAATGTTCTTTTTAGCAACATCATATGACCCCTTTAAAATGACCAACTCTGAACTGCAATCTGTTCGCACAATTTATTGCAAGCAAAATGCTCTAAATATTGTAACTTTGAAGTAATGCATGAGTGTATGAACAATTTCTGAAATGTTTTTGTAAAAGCCAAATCAATCTTTGTGATCGTGGTTTATATATACACGTTATACATACCTAAAAAATGACAATGTTATTGTTTTTTTGCCGATTTATTCTTCTTATAGAAGCGAATAAAGCGTGTTCAAATAAACCAAACTGATTTTGTGTGTGTGTGTGTATGATAAATATAACAGTACAATTGTGTAGCAGCTCATTCAGATGAACCTAGTGTCACATTATAGTTATATATTAAATATTCTATTAATTTGTCTGTTCAAACTCATCAAACTTGACACATATGAGGGATTCCCTTGTGTCCAGAGTAAAGGAGGTAAGGATATCACACACAAAAGGAATCCCCAATATGGAACGAATGTTTCCATGAATAATGACTATCGTGGTCCAATATCCTAGACAAACAGTACCTATTGTTTTGCACATGCAAACTTAAAACGTTTACTTAAGACTCAGACAACTGAACAAAAATAGTACACTATTACTCTAAAATAACTTGTTTCAGATTGAGAGTTTATTCTGGAGTAGAACAGAAATGTCAACTCTTTAAATCCATTTAAATGTTTAAATAATTATGAGTTATGAATTTGTTCAGGTTACACTCTCTCTTTTTTTTTTTAACCATACCCTTTGTGTTTGTAAATGTGGAAATAAAAGTACTTGTAGTTGTTGTTGTGTTATAAGGATGATCTTTCTGTACTAACAACGTCCAGAAATAAATAATTAACTTTCACAAGTTTTCAGTGATTTTAGAAAACATATTTTCGCAAGTGCATGATAATTAAACAATTATGACAATTAACACACAAATAAAATTGTTCATACACAAACTAAATATCACCTGAAAATACAGAAAAAAACAGGTATGAACAGAGAGAGAGAGAGAGATAGAGAGAGAGAGAGAGAGA
>NW_015537959.1:862683-885392 GCF_001515605.1 Sinocyclocheilus anshuiensis
AAGCACAGCTGTCCTCAAGGTCGTATGCCTTATCTGCTGCTGGTGTCATTCCCAGCCTTCCTATCATAATTCATAAATGGAAGATTAGCTAAATCTGCTGAACTCCACGGAAGAGATCAGAGGTAATTTATTTTATGATATCCATTTCCTATTCTTTTGAGGATCTGCTCTCCTTCACCTCTGACCTTTCAAATAAACCACAGTGGTACTGTAGGCAAAGACACAACTGAAACGTAACGCAACAAAAATAAAATAGTTATGAAATTCAGTTATGATTGAAATCGGGTCTGTTAGAATATGATCTGTCCAGTGACAGACATGTATGGCTCAACCATGCTCAGATTCAAAGAAAACTGCGCGTTAAAATTTATTTCAAAACAAAAATGATAACAATACCCTTCAATTGATGTAATTACTGTGTTTTGCCTTCAGAGTGCAGTATTGGAGGCTATAGAAAAATCACAGTGTAAATAAACTAAATAGAACTGCTTTACTTCCATTTTCTCTCTTTATCAAATTATTCATTACAAAAAAAAAAAAAAAAAAATAATCCTAGGCACTTTAATTCAATGTGTGTACAATTTATTTTATATTCATAAAACCTGCTATTTCAGTTTGTTCATGGGCTCTCGATCACAAAAAAAGTACACACACATTAAAACAAAGGCTTGGAAAAATGTCCAATTCATGTGTGATTTACAAATATCTCCTGAGTACATGAGTTGGATGCTTGTTATGTAGCAAAATCCACTTCCTGACAGCTTTCCTAATGACTTGTGATTGCAAATGGCTTCCTCTAGAGGGAGGATCTAGCATACTCACTGCTTCAGAAGTGCTTTCTTAGCACAATATTTGATCAAACACACTATATTACTGGAAAATAATGCCTTATTTCAAGAATACCATCATAGAAATATAAGAAAGACATTTGTGGACAACATTACCAGCATATCATGTAAGTAAATATAAGGATGTATTGATTGAGACTACAGTATGTAAAATACATCAGTCTATAAAGGACAAAGCAACTGCCACCACATGGGCTACTGACACACAACACAACCTCTTCACACAGCGTTAACAGAGAGTGTCTGCACTGAAACATAAATCAGGCCGACATGAATGAATTAAATTGAGAAAGGGATGTTTTGTGAGTAAATGGAACAAAAAGCATCTAAAATATTGTATAGATCGTGGGTGCTGGAAAACATTTCGGATAAATCATGATACAGTATGCCACATGGTCATGTTACTAGTTGTCAATGAGAAATTGAGACAGAAAACAAAATGTTTTTTGTTTGCAATTAACGAATAAACAGTGACATTAGCATATATATATGTGTTCACCAAGGCTGCATTTATTTGATTAAAAATACAACAAAAACAGTAATATTGTGAAATATTTTACAATTTCAGTTTTCTATTCTATTGTTTCTTCTATTATATTTTAAAATGGAATTTATTCCTGCAATGCAGGTCACATGATCCTACAGAAATGATTCTAAATCTCAACAAACATTTCTTATTATCATCAATGTTGAAAACAATTGCTGCTTTTTTATTTTGTGTTCTACCTTTCTTCAGGATTCTATTCTGAAAGAAAGTTCAAAAGAACAGGATTTGTTGGAAATAGAAATCTTTTGTAAGATTATAAATGTCTTTATCACTTTTGATCAATTGAATGCAACCTTGTTGAATAAAAGTATACATTTCTTTCAAAAAATACTTTTAAATGGATTATATAATGCCATGATGACGTCTTAAAAGAATAGTTCACCTAAAAATAAAAAAAATCGGTCATCTTTTACACATTTACATCATGACTTTCTTCTGTGGAATTAAAAAAGGACGATTTTTTTTTATTCTATACAAAAAAAAGAAAACGTGAGAACACCATGGCAGCACTGAAAATGTGCTTTTCTTGAAATCAGCTCTAATATAGAGCACTATTCACAGTACAATCAAGCCTTATCAATGACAATGAACATACTAGGTTTGAATACTAAGGTAGATTTAGTCAGTCACTCAATAACACTTTCTGAGTATGCTACTAAAGTAAGTGCATATACTGTATAATATGTAATCTGTGCTAATGACTATATTATTATTGCATAAGGTTTACACATATATATATATATATATATTAAAGTGCTTTAGTGTTACAGTGAATGCTAGGTTGTTCTATACAAAAGGACAGGTCTAAATTAAATAAAAGTTATTTTTGGTAAATAGATACGGAATGTTAAAAACATGCATGCACACTTGTACAATTTAGGAGTTAAACTCTTCCCTTGACGTTTGAGTGTTAAATCCTTCTGTTTTCAACAAAAGAAGATCCGTGCTGTTTTTCTCAGCAGTATTCCCATGGTGGTCACAAAAACAGATAGCCACGAAAAAAAAAAAATGCCGCTGGCCAGATTGCTATAAAAAGCATCATTTGGAACGTCAGTTCTTCCTTAGAGCTTCGTGTTGATGTGTATTCGCTCTGATACCTCAAACTGCAATGGTGGGAACGCAGAGTCCCACACTTTCGGCTGCTTTACGCATCTCATCTGCATATTCACGACGGCCCTGAGCCTCCGCTCTACCCACGTCAGGTCTGCTGCACCAGCCTGCGGTAGTGGGGCATGACTTTACTCTCCGGTAGGTAAAGTGCCATTTCTAGAGCCACCAAGATGGTGAACTCGAAAACAATCAGCTCCCGACGACTAATCCGGAACCTCTCCTCCAATTTCTGGGGACAAAGAAAAACAAATAGATATACATTAGATATAGATAGATATACAAACACTGACAACTTTGACAGGGTGAGTGTATTTTGGCCTGACACTTTTACTTAATCAACATATGAAAATTTTAACACACCAACCAATTAATTGTCTTGGCCAATATAGCATTTCATCTCTATTTGTTTTGCTCTATTAAATGCTTGTACAAGTCCATTCAAAAGTTTGAGGTCAGTAGGAAATGTTACTTTTATCCAGCAAGGAGGCAGTAAATTGATAAAAAAAAATGCTGTTCTTTTGAACTTTATATTCATCAAAGAATCCAGTTTTTTATTTTAATCACAGTTTCCACTAAAATATGAAGTAGCACAACAGTTTTCAACAATGATAATTAGAATGTTTCTTGAGCATCAAATCAGTATATTAGAATGATTTCTGAAGGATCATGTGACTCTGAAGACTGGAGTAATGATGCTGCAAATTCAGTTTTGCCATCACAGGAATAAATTACATTTTAAAATATATTCAAATACAAAAGTTGTTTTAAACTGTAAAAATAATTCACAATATTACTAATGTTTCTCATTAAATAAACGCAGCCTTGGTGAGCAGAAGAGACTAATCTTCCCAACTCCAAACTTTTGAACTGTAGTGTATGTGTGTTGACTAGAATGTGTGCCAGAGCATCACTCACATCAATCAGTTGTTTGACCTCTTGTTTCTTCAAGTCGCTGCTGATCTTGGCGGCGAGTAGGAGGCACGCAGCCGCCACCAGCTTCCTGTTCTGCTTGTTGAGACGCCCCTGTAGGACCAGCTTCTCGAAGTACACAAATGCCATCGCTATGGTGACCGGCTGCAAAGAAGACTCCTCTCCCACTGAGCGGATTTCTCTCTTCAAACTGATGAAGAGAGGGAAGGACAGAGATGTTGGGAGACATAAAGAGAACAGATGACAATGACGACAAAAGACCATAGTCATATTCGTGCACAAATGTAACTTAAGTACTTTAAAATGTAACTGTACTTTATTCAGTTAGTTTTCATAAGGTTTTAAGCTGTCTTTTGAAAAAGTTTGGTTTAAACCGGTTATTGCATACATAATAACAATATCACCATATTCTGATTAACATAGGAATATTCCTTTGCATGTAAACAGTTACGGAAATAAAATAACATTTAAAATGTCAGTGTACCTTCTGATTTTGCTCAGTGTGAGTTTGATGTGGGGGAATTTTTCCTTAAAGGTCTCATTCATGTCCTTCTTCAGATCTGACGGTTTGACGTACTCTATTACTGTTGTCTGTAAGAGAACCACAGCGAGAGAAAGAGTGACAGTAAAAACAGAGAATTTACATTAGTAAGACAATCAGCTTTGAAAAATCTTTTTTTTACAGTCCACCGCAAGTGTATAAGCAGTATTATCCAGTGTCAGTAATGACGTCAGCTGGATAAGTTATGTTTATCCATGTCTATAGGTCAGACCACCCTGCTTTCAGCAGGGGCTTAATCACACAGATAGCCATTCATCCCCACATATGTGTCTGATGGGTAAATTAATGTCCAAAAACAAGAAACAAGACCAAACTGGGCTGCATTAAACATCCCAAAACACAAACATACATCTGTGAATAGCTAAATGGCTGAGCAGCTGTGTTATGTGGTATGATTTAAAGAAACCTTTTAAAAACAAGTCAGGTCATATTCAACAAAGAAAAGAAATATATAACAGTGGTTGTAATGTAATTAATATCATAAGTGATATATAATATTTGACAATACCTGGATCTACAAAAATGCACTTAATGTCCAGAGCTTTTTACTGTAATGAGAATTTGGGGACAAAATGGTCTAAATTGTACCTATAAATTTATGAAACTATTTAAATGAAATTAAAATATTCTTTCTTTCTTTTTTTGACATTGGGGTGAAAAGGTAAAAAAAATGAATATATGTGTATGATATATATATACATATATATATCCATATTTATACAGTGGTCTGTCTGAATACTCGATTCTGATTGGCTGTCAGGTATGCAATAAAACCGTTAAATGCACAGGTAGTTCCAAGTCAGTTTAATCACCGTTCTATATTAACGCACACACACACACACACACACACACACACACACACACACACACACACACACACACACACACACACACACACACACACACACACACACACACACACACACACACACACACACACAGAGAGAGAGAGAGATTGGAGATCACGCTACACACAGAAACATTCAGCAGCAAAGAAACTTGTCAGCGCTGCCCTGTGACTTTTGTTAATAAAATAGCTTCGATACGGAGTCGCTACATTATATTTCTCAGCAATAAGGAGGTAAAATCACTGTATTTGAATTAACTAAACTCACAGCTTCATTGTTTGTAGAGAGAGATGCACAGACAGAATTCACACATGTAACTTTTATCCCTCCCCCTCTCTCTCTCTCTCTCTCCCTCAATAATTAATTTAAATACTATAATTCATTCAAATAAATGTGATCTTACTGCACCACTTTATCTCTGTGTCTGATTTGAAGCAGGCAGAATGCTAGTTCTAACGTGCCGTAACTGACGAAAATAACCAATATTGCGCTGCAAACATCATTAACAGCTTTAACTTGTCAATGCTGGCAAATGACCATGGTATAAGCGGAATAATGCACAGCTAGCCTTCTCTCACCATGTATGAGGCAAAGATGAGCACTCTTTTGTGTTTTCCACATGGCCACCGTGGGTCACTGAGCACATTAGGGTCATAGTCAGGGTCTTCAAGGCCTGAAAAAAGAAAACACACAGAAGGACATAGCTGTCAAGTGAGCCAATCAAACTACAGATAACACAACTGAAAGTAGCATGTACAAGCGTGGTTTTGAGATGATGGTGAAAGCATCTTTCTGCACTGACTAGGCATAGCTGTATTACAAAAATGAGACGTCTGTCACCTGCCAGGGTGAGTAAATATTGATACTTTTTATTTTTGGCTTAACGTTTCCTTTAAGGCGACACACGTAAAAATAGCAATTAGTACTGAGTATGTACAATCAGCGATACACTCTGACACATGCGTTGCTAATGCAGGCTTACTAAATAAGGTACAAGAATACAGAGAGCTGAGTTGATGACTCACACACACTCAAGTATTAGAATACAGGAATAGCAGCATCAGTAATTATGACACACACACACACACACACACACACATCTGTGCCTGAAATACTGTGATAATAACCATGTCTACCAAGTTGATTGAAATGTCCCTACCCACTCTGTGAATAATACAGCATTAAAATCTTTATTATGCTCCCATCAGTTACTACACACTTACTTGTATGAGTGTGTGTTTGTTTTCTGAGGGTGTATGTGTTACATGCTTGTGTGATTTAATTTCACCATTTAGACATGAATGAAAGAGAATTTCAGTGTCTCCACAGTCCGGAATTATCGTTAAAATGCTTTTAGGCGTTACAACACACATACACTTCTAAAGTTTAACAAAGTCAAAAAAGGTCACATGCAAAGGAATCTGTTATAGAAAAGAGTTACAGATGTTGTCAGATTTCAGTGTGGCTGAGATTTAAGTGGTTACAGAACTGAACAGAGTAAGTATGTGTGTGTCATTGGTTTGCTACGTGCATGTGTGTGTGTACATATATATATATATATAAAACATACACAATTTATATATTTATATATAAAACACACACAATTTTAGTTTTTTGATGTATGAATAAAACTTGGCTAAACCTTTATTATAGCGCACATGCCATCCCATAATCACAATAAACTTTGTTACTTTTGATATGAAAGAAATTCTGAGATTTCAAATCCTGTCAATTTTATTACAAAATTCAAAATAAACTTTATAAATGAATTAAATTATTAAATTTCAACAATGAATTGGAGTGTAAGCATAATTACATAATTAAAAAGTTGATATAAAAACTGCCCTGTGTGCTTGTTAATTTTTGGACTTGGACTTTTGGACTAACAGGATTATCTGTATAGTTCAAAGCTTTAGTTGAAAGATTTTTTTCCTTAAGAAAAACTGACAAGTACTGTACCTGATACATATACATATGAACTGATGTCGAATTGAATTAAATTGAGAATCTAATTAAGAGCTTGTGAATTGGAATCAAATTGAATCACGAAATCTAATCTTAAAATTCAATTGCCAAAACGTAATTTTTGGTTTAGTTTTTTTCCACTAACTTAAATATTCTATCTGAAAACTTAAATATTAGTTTTGGCATTTCGGCCAAAAATTACTTTTTCAGTTCTTCAAAGAAGTCTCTTCTGCTCACCAAGGCTGCATTTATTTGATCAGAAATACAGTAAAAACAGCAATATTGCAAATTTGTATTGCAATTTAAAATAACTATTTTCTATTGTAGTAGATTTTCAAATGTAATTTCTTCCTGTGATGCAAAACTGAATTTTCAGCATCATTACTCCAGTCTTCAGTGTCACATGATTCTTCAGAAATCATTCTAATATGCAGATTTGCTGCTCAAGAAACATTTCTTATTATTATCAATGCTGAAAACAGTTGTGCCGTTTCATATTTTTTCAGGATTCTTTTACGAATAGAAGGAAAATAACAATATTTTTTTTGAAACAGAAATCTTTGGTACCATTTTACATGTCTTTCCTGTAACATCTGATCAATGTAAAGCATCCTTGCTCAAAAACAAACTTTTGAATGGTAGTGTATATATTTTCACTATTAAAAAGTAAAAACATATCTAAATTGGTCAAGTAATACCAAATAAGACCAAGAAGTTTCTGTAATGAGTAGCGTTAGGGTAAGTCTGCAAACATTAAGCTTATTTGAGGACAATATATGTCTACGGGAGGTCCTCAAAAGTCTAGGTGTACTAGTTTGTGTGTGTGTGTGTCTGTGTGTGTGTGTGTGACATACCCAGGTCCAGGCCGACGGTGCTGTTAAGGCGAGAGGGAGGATAACTGCAAGGGATGCTGTTTCTGGAATAGGGCATGGGTAGAGCAAGATCCACTGAGGGCTTGTGGCAGTCCAGAGCGTTAGTGGGGTACAGAAACTGAGCGTACGACACCGTCTGCACAACAAATAAGATCATAACAAGCCGTCTGTCAGCCTGAGACATCCTAACAGCACTTTTAACCTTCTGGGTGCATCAAATGAAGAGATATAAAGCTGTCATTGCGGAGCAGGTCGAGTGGTACGCTGAGCACAATGTGACATTGTGACATTTCCTGACTGACTGACTGACTGACAGGTGCAGGGATAGAATGACAAGCTCTTACCCTGCCGTACATGCCCAGCTCCACCCCCTCCAGCCCGGGAAGCATTTCTAGGGTGGTGGATATTCCTCCAGATGAGTGCCTCCGCCGCTGAGCATCCAGACGAGGATCACTGACAGAAAGACAGATTGACAGATGCTTGTTTTCATTTATTAAATACAAAATTGAGAACAAGGATGCTCAAACTTATTTGTCAGCCGATTCCCAACCTAAAAAAGTACTTAAAGTACACCCTGCGATTTTATGTTCATATATCAATAATTCAAAGGGATAGTCAACTCAAAATTTCTGTCATCATTTACTCATGCTGTTCCAAACCCATAACACTTTGGTTAATCTTGTAAATATAAATCAAGATATTTTGAAAGAAACCTGAGGTTTCTGTCCCTCTATTGAAAGACCAGGTACCACAACTAAGAAGATCCAAAAATGTCATAAAAATTAATCCAAATCATTAATTTGAGTTTCGAAGATTAACCAAAGTCTTATGGGTTTGGAATAGTGTGCGATATATATTGTCTACGATAATGTCGTAATTGTTGTTTAAATGATATGCAATTTGACATTATCAAGTATATCACAAATATGCATGCATACACTGTGAAATGTAGGTTAGACTACTGCGCGTATGCATTTAGAGTTCACACTTTCACTGCGTGATTTAGTCTATTAAAATACATTCAGAATTCCCCCTAAATTTAAGATAAAGGGGCAAATACAATATGCCCCCGTATTACTTTTATATGTCTTTTATATTTATATCATCTGATATAGTTAATATCACACGAAGAGTACAGTTTTTTTCTCCAAATATCAGCACGATTGCAAATGTGATATTGATTTTATAAAACAGTCCAATGAACAATAAGTTAAATAGGAAAATAGTTTCAAACTGAATCAATCAGCCGTTTGAATGAATCCGTTGAATGAATGACTCAATGACTCACTCATGCAGCAATTTGCCGCCACCTACCGGCGATTTTAGGTTTATAGTTAAAGTATATTTTCCCTTTCGTTTCAAATACGAGTATTGAACTTTTTTTTTTTTTTTTTTTTTAAACATTATCCAAATAATGTTTGTGCAACGTCTACATTTGCAAGCACAAATTTTGTTAATAACAGCCCTATAGTGTCTTACTTTTTGAATTTATTGATTAAATTTAAGAGTTTGACACAAAAGTTGATACATACACTTAATTAGGATTTTTATATATATATATATATATATAAAAATCTGCCTTATAAAATGCCCATGGAAAAGTGAATTTCTGTTACTCCTGCAAACTAACCACTGCACAGAATATGAAGAATATCAAAAGCTTTGGGAGTCAGCTGTCCATGGCAGTCCTAAACCTGCCAAAGTACCAGCACAGTAACATGCTCAGCAAAATATCGGCTATTATTGTTATCGACAAAATATTGAGATATAATTTTTTGTCATTATCGCTCTCTGATGTCGGATAATGGTCACATGACATGCACTTTTAAAAATAAAATGTTTTAACTTTTGTTAGAAAAGTTCTTTATTTTGATCGCTTTCATTTTAAAATGATTTAATTTGACATTTTTATCATTTAATTAATTATCAACTCAGTCACAAACCCCAGTTTGGGAAACCCTGATTAAGAGCAAATCTTACACAATTTCCAGGCTAGTTAAGCTTAACTGAGGTCATTTGCAGAAGCCTTAAAGGTAAATGTATGACTGTTTTTAGTGCAAGAAAGCTGAATTAAAATTATAATTGACCTTCAGAGATAAACAAGTGCTGCAAAGTGTTTGCATATGAAAAGCGTATGAAATTGGAGGTTTGTGGCTTTAAGTCCATGTCTAACAGCTCTGAGATCATCTATGTGTTTGATATCATTTATTAAAATCATTTATTTTAGTTGATATGTGAATTTAAAATGTCCCTTTCTAGACTGTCTTTCCCCTTAATACCACCTACTTCTGACTAACTGCGACATACAATAAAATCTGTTGGATATTTAAAAATAAAAGCCCCTAAGATGAGCCTTGCAGTATTTCCCAAACCTAAACAAGATGAAAAGACATGTTAGCTCATTAAATTTAATGTTGTTTGGTTGAAAGAGCAGCAGACAGATTTTTACTGACTCTTTATTGAAAACATGAAGCCTTAGAAAAGTTCAAACACAGAGCCAATTCAACACTCAATTATCAACACACACAAGTCTAACTCACCTAATACAGACAGCTTCAAATTCAACCTGATGTCCCAATTATTTGCTTTTCCTTCCAGATTGAAGTAGCTGAGCATGTTGTGTACAGCGCTGCTCTTTAAGCACTGACTGAACACACACACACACACACACACACATGTATTCACTCCCTCTAGCATTCCTTATCTACAGTCTTATACCGCTTGCATAACATGGCTGTTTAATTTCTTCTCTCTTTCAAAAAATGTAACTTAAAAGACAAAGTTTCCCATGGTCCAATTCCTTATTTCATCATTTTATGGAACAATAATGTAGAGGGTGGGAAAGGAGAGGAGGTTGTTGGCCGTGTCATGCCAGGCTCAGCTCAGGGATGTGGGAAAAATTCCTTCCTGCCCCATTTGCCTTGAACCTCTCCCTGGATATGAATCCCCTGAGAGCAGAGGAACCAAACTGACCTTATATTCAACTTAACATATCTCCTTGTGTATATGTGTCTATTTGAGATTTAGGAAAACGGCTAGGAATGGGAATCTCAATTTTAATTCTGATTCCAATTTTTCGACTGAACAATTCTCCAACCTTAATGATTCCATCGAGTCTCCTACTATATTAGTATATTTTTGTATAGTATTATTTGAACCCAGTCACACCTAGGTGAATAACTGTTGCTAACTATTCAAGAAATATACAAATGTAAGGAAAGACTTAAAGTTACTTTTTGGTAACTTATTAAGTGTACGCAAATGTTTAAAGTTGTGATAAAATGGATCTAATTTTAGATCTTTTCTTCCGTATTGTGACATACATCCGAGTAAAACAGATAAAAAAAAAATAAATAAAATTAGGCCATGTAAAAAATCAGAATCAGAATGAGCTTTAAAATAAATAAATAAATAAATAAATAAATAAATAAATATAGCAAACTTTTACTTTGGATTCAACGAATCACGATGAATCGATTTGACAGCACTAACACACATACATACATACACACATACATATTGTATAAAATAAAAAAAACTTACAAAGCCAAAGGTGCCGTGATTCTAGGTGGCCCTTAAAAGAGTATATATATATATATATATATATATATCTCAAACAGGCACAAATGAATCTGGGTAAATCTGTATTGAAAAACAGTAAACTTTAATTTCATGCCAACTTTAACTATACTACATATATATGAATAAACAGTCTTTTACAGTCAATCTACAGCCATTACTGTACATAATACAAACAGTTCTCTGTTCATTTTGAGTTGGCAAAAGTAATATTGAATGTTTCAGTGAGTTAGTCAAGAACTGTTACAACCGGTTCATTAAGTGAGTGAGTCATTAGATTAGCCCTGATTAGCCTGACTGAACACTCATTAGTTTTTAGAGTCTTTTTGGCTGATTCATTAAATAAACTGTTTGAATCAAACTACACTCAAGGCTCAGACTGGCTGAGGGGCGCACCAGAATCCTTCCCATGACCAGTCAACTTGAGAGAGACAGCTTCGTAAAAGACATCAGAAATCATTAGGACAGCTAATTGCAAGATTCAATGCCTTGTTTATACTTTTGCATTAAGCATGACTGAGTGAATCTACCCAACTTAGCATCACCCTATACTGTATCACCAAATCTGACCTTTGATTTAAATAAGCAGATTTTCGTGTTTGTTTCATGAGTACCTGATGTGAAAGCTCTCTCCATACGGCAGCACAGAGAAGGCGGCACACAAAGACCTTTTGGCGCAGATAAGCACGATCCTGCAGTGGTGAACACAAACTAGTCAACATTACACACACAGGTCAACTCAACACTTCATAACATAAATGACACACTAATATTTCAGTACATTCAGAGAACAAACACAACACCTGTGACACCAGAGGCAGCCTTCAAAATACACTACTGCCTCATCAGCACACACACAGAGCTAAAACAGCCTCAGTGTACACTTCTCTCTCACTTCTTCACACAAACACACAGGAAGTGGGGTGGTGTCTGTGTCAGCTATGGTTATGTGACTGCATTTTAACCATAGAAATGTGAAAGGGTGGTAAAATGGCAGTTAACATGAAACTGAGGGTCTGCCGCAGCAGCCTAGAGGATTTTTCTGACGCTTTTTTTCGTCAAAGGTCACATGACAGTGGAGAAATGTCTCCAGAAATAACATTAAGTGTGAGTCAAGGCAATTAATTGAATCATTTTCTAGAGATTTCTGGGATGGATTTCCATTTATATCTCAGATATCAATTTTGGAATTAATGGATTTCAACAAGAGTAATTTTAAATTCACAAATGAAATGTCTCCATTAAGAAAACCAACATACAAGCAAACAGTGGATTCAGCTTTTCAGATTGTTTATTACATTTTAAACAGGTTTTATTGAAGAATGCTAAATTGAACCCAAAAACAGGATATGGGTCTGTTTAGACCCATATCAATTTATTTAAATTGCATTATAAACAGGATATTATGGTGAATTCTGGAACAGTGGCCCATTGTTTCTTATAGGGAACAGTTATTAGTCTACAGCTGGCCTTTTTTTTTTTTTTTTACACTGAGTATCTGTGTTTATTCCATAAATAAGCCACTGGACATCAGGCTTATCGGTTTTATTCACCCGCCCCCAGTCCTGTCTGTGACCCTGTTAATGTGAGTAGGTATGTGCGTATTTGTGTGTGAAAACCCAAAGCCTGGGAACACAAGCGGAAAATATGGACCGCTGTCTATTTGGGGCAGTTTATAATGGGGTTTAGTAAACATAGTCGTCGTTCCTCAGATGGAATGAGGCCAGATCTCACAGAGAACAACCACTTCCTTAAGAGAACAACACAAATCCCATCCAGCCATTCCTTATGTTGAGTGGGCTATGCCAAAACTCACCATAATATTGAATTATACTTTTATTTAAAGTCAAATAAATGAAATTCATATTTTGTAACTTAAGTATTCATATACTATTTTGGGGTTCAATATAGTTAGCATTCTTCAGTAAAACTTGTGCAAAGTTTTTTAAACCAATTTGCATCAAAATATGCTACTAAAATGGTTAAGCTCAGACGAAAATGCATCAAAGGCGCAGTAAAAACAGTAATACTGTGAAATATGATTTGAAATATGAAACTGTATTGTATTTTAAAATATTCACAAAGCTGAATTTTCAGCATCAGTACTCCAGTCTTCAGTGTCACATGATCCTTCGTAAATCATTGTTATATGCCAATTTTCTATTTAAAACAGTTGTGCTGCTTAATATTTTTTGTGGAAACTGTGGTACATTTTTTGATACAACATTCCATGATGAATAGAAAGTTCAAAAGAACAGCATTCATTTGAAAAAGAAATCATATGTAATATTTTGTACCATATGTCTTCACTGTCACTTTTGGTCAATTTAATGCATCCTTTAATGAATCCTTGCTTTATTTTGTTGATAATCTTACTCCCAAACTTTTGAACAGTAGTGTATAACTGTGTATATGGAGTGTATATGGAACGACTTTCTGGTTTCTGGTGTTTAGGAAAAATATCTATCCTTCTTTTTCATAGTACATCAAACTTTTGTATTGCACAAAATAAACAAATAAATACAATCTCAAAGACATGGCCCCTTTAACAAACTAGTTCTGATAACAGGAAATGTGTCTTCAGTACTGTACACAGTACTTGTGTACAAACCGTCAGAGATATAATATCCTCACATGAATCATACAAAAGCACTGCATAAAGTAACTGTAACGCATCAGTGCCAAACTGTTTTGAAGCAAAGAGAGGGGAAAACATGACTAGCGTTGGGAAAAGACAGACAGACCGATAGACACAAACACATGTACACGTATACGCACACACACACACACACCACACACCACACACACACACACACACACACATCTGTTTGAGCGTGGACGAGGAGAGCCAGATGGGTTCCGACTCCTGAGGACAAATACAGATGGACAGAACATGGGTAAAACATGACATACATTTGAACATATTTCAGAAAATCATTTAGTCTTTCATATTTGGTTTCCACTCATCATTCTTACACACACCTTTGACTGATGATTATCCAGAACCTTTATAATAGATGCTGCTGTGGCTACATCATTCAGAACTATGCAAAACAGCCCAATTGTCTACAAGCATTTAAACCAAACTCAACGACTAATGGAAAGAACCAAACCAAAACACAAAACTCAGCACACACAGGTTTTACACTGCTTGGAACTGTTCTATATAAAGTCATCTGTTATTATACACCAGTTTGTTCCCATTCAGCCAAGCACTGTTTTAGCATTTAAAGGCTATTTAAATGTGGCTGAAGTGTGTGAGTCAATTGATTGGCTGTTTCCCTTCCTCAAAGGAATGTGTCATTATGGCTAATGAAACTGGCCATGACCTGCTCAGCATGGCACCTTCATTACGGCTCATTGCTCATCGACATGAAACTACCTTCACATTTTACTTAGATGGGACAGGAGACGGAGCAAGTTATTACATTTTAATAAAAGACAGACAATTTCCTTTGGAATAATCTGCATTGATGAATCATTCACAATAAAATATTGTTGAATCATTCAATGTGGGAAAAAAAGAGGGGAAGAGGTAATCAGAAAGTACCACGCTGCCCACGAGGCAATCGGCCCTAAAATGCTCAATATTGATTTCATATTGACTTCAAAACTATAGAAAATGTATTATGTGATGACATTTATCTTCCTATTTTTTTTTTACCATACCATACCACACCATACCATTCATTAAGCAGAGACAGTATAAATGGTGCAACCTATTAGGAGCATGGTCTACAAACTGCTATGTTATTTTTTTCTTTTTTAAATAGAACTCAAATGAATCACACATAGGAATGTACAAGAGTGCCAAGAGCTCTGCAATTCCTTGGAAAATATGGATTATGGAGCATTAAACTAGGAGATGAAGTTTTAAATACCAAATACCAAGTGCCTGAGCAGACAGCCGGTCAAATCTCACTTGATTTCTGCTGCATTTCATCTTGTCCCGGTTAATAATGTGCAAACCAATAGTTTCATAATTGAAAAGTTTTGGGTTTTTAGAATGACACCAGACCAACTAGTCGGTCTTAAGGAAGCCCAAACATGATGACGTGGTTCAGACATGTGATTCTGAAAATTCATCAAAATACCCTGCAGAAAAGTCAGTCTGTTGGGTTACGTGTCTTACCATAGCTACAGTTACGTAACTTTCAGTCTATGTCTCATCTGTATGTGTTCTCAACCCCTCTATCCCTACATGAGCATCACACATTTCAGCCACATGCTTTGGGCACAAAACCAGGCCACATTTACCTTCTGTTTGATTTGAAAACTATTACACAACCCTAGCGTGCCGAACAAACACAAACAGCTTCCCCTATTCACACCCTCCATCTGCTCTGCCATTTGTGTGGTGATACACCCTCCCTACTGTTATCATAACCCGCACCCGTGTACAGGCGAGTAAGAAGAAGAGAGCAAAGAAAAGCTGAAGACTGACAGAAAACAAATGACTTAAAACCCCTTTCTTTATCTCCAGAATGAAAAACGTGATGAATTCCCATGGAATCTCATACAGCAGGCTGGCAAAGATAAACAGACAGTTAAGAAAGAATGTACAATCCTAGAGAAATAACTCAAGTTAAGAGGCAGAGGGAATGTTAACCCTCTATATACTGTACCACTGCTCTTCTCTCTTCATATCCCATGTGTGCTATATTTCTCATAATTTTATGTCCAGCAGATCCCTGCCCCTCATTCAGGGGATCAATAGCCGTTCCTGGCAAACTGCATGCAGTTAGGCCACAGTCACGTCACAAAGCTTTGAATAAATACCCCGGCGTAATCCTTCCTGGACTGGACATGCACAGAATTAAAGTGCTGAGAGAACATATGGCCTGATTCCATGCTTCCAATGTTCCAATAGCACACAGGGATGAAAGGCTAGGCTAGAATACCAGCACTGGTGCAAAAAGTGCCGAGGCAGAGGCTGAAGAGGAAGTGCCTCAGAGGAATGAGTGGGTGAAATGTCAGGCCTCAATCAGTGGGCTGGTGTGCTGGAGGTGCTACATGGGTTACAAGTTACAACAATTTACAAGTGAGATCTTTGCCTTGGAGTTTGGCAGCATTATCTAAAACAGTATAATATTGTAAAATACATAAATATATGACATCAATGTATACTTCCAGTCAAAAGTTTTCAGCACATATTTTACTAAAGAATGCCAATTACTGAACCCCAAAATAGGATACGAACCCTTTTATTTACAAAATGTGAATGTCGTATCTGACTTAGATTTCATAACATAAAAATAGGATATTGTGGGGAGTTTTTGGCACAACATGCTCAACATAATGAATGATTGGATGGGATTTATGTTGTCCTCTTACAAGGATAGTTCACCCTAAAATGAAAATTTGCTGTTAATTTATTCACCCTCAAGCTATCCAAGATGATTTTTACAGGTAATAATGCTGTAAATAATGTTTGGTTTCTTGCACGTTGATCGTTTTGCTTCATGAGACCTCAACATGACATCAGGAGCCACGGGTATTAATTTTGCGTTCCTGGATATGCTTTTTATATTCTCAAATATAGGCAGACACTGACTTGCGGTTCATGAATCACCAAGGACTAAAGTTTCAGCTAAAAATCTCCTTTACTGATTTACTGAAGAAAAAAAAGTCACCTACATCTTGGATGGCCTGAGGGTGAGTAAATTAACTGCAAATTTTCATTTTTGGGTGAACTATCCCTTAAATAAATAGTTGTTCTCCACGAGATCGGTCATATTCCAGCTAAAAGCTTAAAAATTGTACTAACCCCAAACTTTTGAACAGTAGTGTAAATAATTTGTTATTTGTCTTTGTTAATAGGACAATTTTGTTAACAATTATCTGTAAAAAATAATCACAAATAAACACAATGGTATATCATTCACCCTCATTCATATAGAGAATAACATTTGTTTTCAACAGCAAGGAGAGTGTCAGGTGAGCCTTCCTGTTGACATGAGAGATGGTTTCTATATAAAATCTTACACCGTCAGCAGATCTCGTCATACCTAGCATATCTAAAACAGTAAAGGTGGAGGACAGCCAAATGACACTAATAGCACCCTTCACGCTGAAGTAACTCAGCTTCAAATTCGGATTATGCCACAGGTGCTATTGACATAAGTGCCTGAGCCAAACCCAAGGTTAGTCCCTTCCCTAACACGGATACACCCATGACCAGTCCAGTTATTAACTCATGTAAAAAAGTACTTCCCCTAAACAAGAAAAAGCAACAGTTTTCATTGTCAATTTTAGTGTTAGTTGAATCAATGTGCTTCGGTTTCACTTTATTTTCACTTTACATAATTTTAAATATATTTGGCCACTAGTGTGTTGTGACATCAGAGATGCAGCTTTTCGTCCTATTCTTACCATGTGCAGAACAAGAGCGACTGAAGTCATTGTCACAGACTTAATGCTTCAACTAGTTGCAGAACTAACTGACTAGTCTGTGCCACTCTTAATGTGAAGCAAGTTGTCATACATAACAATTGACTATATGCACGGTTACTTCCTGGTTTTAGATAAGCTAGCTCAGTCATTTCTGCTCAAATGTCAAAAACAGCTGTGCTATAAGGGGAGCACATAAACGTTCTCTACATAATCCATTCACAATTTGAAGAAAACGTTTTATTTTTCTAAGAGGACCTAACGTCCATGTATTCAGTTTCAGGAATGACAAATGCGAGTGCAAAAAATGAAGCGAGTAAATTGTGCCGCGAGTCATTGCTATGATTGACAGTGATAAAGCAACGGACGGAACAAAACATCTGATGAGGCGATGTCAAAAACAGAGCTGTGCATTAAGTGATTCAGACTAAATTCTAATGTAGTAACAAAACTACAGCAGCAAGTCTGTTGGCTGAATGTATTTATCAGCTTTTAGCTATCAGTTTAAGATAAAACTTAAAAATGTGGGTTTTATATTAAATCTAAAAATATTTAAAAATATTGAATACATTATTATTTAATTGTTACACCATTAATAATTATTTAATTTGTAGTTAACTAGTTAAGTATTTAAAGGGGTCCTATTACGCTCTTTTACAAAGTCTTGATTTTGTTTTGGGGGTGTACTAGAACAGACTCTCATACTAGGTTGTTCGAAAAACACATTATTTTTCACATATTTGACATTATTACGACACCTCTCTCCCCAGTCTGGCATGAACGGCTCGAATAGTTCCTGTATCAAATGAAGGCCCGCCTTCTGAAATACGAAATGTGCTGTGATTGGTTAGCTGGGCCAGTGTGTGTTGTGATTGGCAGCACTCGACGCCTGGTTGGAAAATGTCATGCCCCTTACCATCGCCGCCTGTGAGCTTCAGTGTAAATATGGCGTCAAAATCAAATCAATTTGAGCGCGATTTAAACCCAGATGACTGTAACCACTCTAAGTTCGTCTGCCTTGGGAAAGCTAGCGTGTCTCCGACATAGTGATAACACTAGTTGCCTTCTCTAGTGCAGCTCAACCTGGTCTCCTCCCACTCGTCTGTATTTGTGATATCACAAATCCCGGAAAATATGCGTTGTAGTCCAAACGAGTCGTTCGTTGTAGTTTTTGAAAAATGATTTCTGTTAAATAAAAGAATTGGACTTTGAGCTTTGTAACTTCGCAGATCTTTTTTTTATACTCAAACAGCAACATTACAGACTAACTAAAGTTGAAAAAGTAAATAATTTCCCTTCTAGGCTGTTGGTGTCTGGGCTTAATTATTTTTATTATTTTTTTAATGACATGAGACTTCGTGACTTCCTGCACTTGCTATACTTTATACTTCAGTACAGTAAAAATCCTAAAATTTGTTATAATAGTCATGTTATAATAAATTCAAAAGCAAGACGTCGAAAAAAAAAAAACTAGGGAGTTGAAGTGGCAACTGCTGTGATCCTCTTCTGCCATCTACTGGTTATAATGCTAATTTCATGTCAATTTCATCTGAAGAAGTCTTTGTTTTCCACCAGGAGACATTTTTGGCACATTTATCATGTCATCTTTATGAATGAAAAGTGAATCTTTAAAGTGAATTTCACTGCACAGCTGTAGCATTGAGAAATAATAAAGGCTTTAAAATATTAAGTGTTTTAAAAACTGAAGGTATTGATTATTAAGAATACCATTACGAAGTCGTTTACGAGATAGCATCTCTAGCTAGCTAACGTTAGCCTAAAGTTACGATAGTGTTTAGTTGTAAGCATAAAATATTGTTAAATAACATGAAACTGTATGTTAATGCCGCTATCATTATTTACGGTTTTGCAATTATTTAGTTTCTCAGTTTCTGACAAGAACGAGGCAGGAGAGGTTTCTGTGAGGGTCTCAAGAGTCTCTACCACAACATCAAATGACGCTTCACCGGAAGTTTACAAGCTGGCTTATCTTTACGTGGAAGTTCTAAAGAAAGCTCTGAGCAAATGGTCAATTCTTCAAAATTAGCATTCAACCCTTATGCAAGTAAGCAGCAAGAAATTGTTCACCCAAAAATGAAAATTCTGTCATCATTTATTCACTCTCATGTTGATCCAACTTTCGTTCATTTTCTAAACACAAAATAAAATATTCTTAATGAAACCTGAGAGATTTCTGTCCCTCCACTGAAAGTTCACATAATCAAAATGTTGACACTTCAAAAAGTTCATAAAGAAGACATCATAAAATTAATTCATATGAATTAGGGCAGTTCCAAGCAATCCAAGTCTTCTATAGACACTTGACAGATTTAGGTTTTTATTCACATACCAACATTAATCAACACACATAGGCTACATAAAGCAAATCAAACTTAGTAAACAGAAGCTCAACATTTTTTGCTTGATGCATGTTTGCAATGTTTTTATGAACGTCTCGAAACATCTACGTTTTGTTGGAATGAACTGAATAGAAGGACAGAAATCTCATATGGGATTGGAACAACATGAGGATGAGTGAATGATGACAGAATTTAAATTTTTGGGTGAACTAACCTTTTTCAAACATGATTTCTTCATTAGAAAAAGCATGTCTAGTAGAGCTTGATGTGAGAACATTTTAAATGAAGAGACAGTAAGATTCACCATTTATAAAGTTACCACAGGGAATCATGTTGAAATGATTCAAAGGCAAACTCAAAAAAAAAAAAAAAAAAAAACACCAAAAATGAACTATTGATTACAAACCAGCTCTGTTTTGAGCAACTATGTAAACAGTTTAAAGCCTCAAAGCATTCTGACAATGCATGAGGCTGAGAATTTGGCAAGCGTGGTCAACAAGCTCCTACTTGTTGGACTATTCAAACTATCTTTATTTTAAATCTTACATCTCTCAGTGACCATTATAAGAACGGTTATTCAAGTTCTCTACACTCCACAAAGACAACTCACTCTGAGAGGTTGTTTTAAAGCACGGAAAGGTCCATTTAAATGCATGTTGGATGCATTTACTGGAACTATTTTAAAACGATGCAACATCTGAATCAAGCAAGTTCATGTAGCCCTGATTTATTCTCCAGTGCAGAGACGGTTCATTCCCTCAGGCCTGCAGAGACCCTCTGAAGGGCTGAGAATATGACAGAATGTCTTAAGCTTTAATCTCTGCAGGTACTGTGTGCACAAATCAGCGTACAGTGCTGGAAGAGCACCACCACCCTTATATGCAGCACGGACTGACCTCAAAGCTCCAACCGATAAAGCAAAGCAAATGTCTGCCATGACTGTCAGTCTGGTTTGAATCTACATGTCACAACCGCACCCTTTTTAAAGTAAAAGGGGGACGAGGGTTTGGGGGGGAGGTGCAATCAAAAGAACAAAGACCTCCTATTGCTCAACGAACTGTTGAGATTAAGAGCTAAACATAAATGTCATTCTCTCACTGTGTGTATGACAAGCCTTTTCACTTCCTCATGTGAAGCGATAAACCAACCAAAGCTGAAAACTTCTTGCACAAATGGCCATTTTAGGCAACATTTATTTGGCTGTGAAGTAATCTGGATTCCAGAAAGGGGTTTGCTCAGTCTGTGGTCAATGAGAGAACTAGTTAGAATGAAAACAGTCTTTTTCGCATATTTTGCATCTCTGGAACAACATTTAAAAGTCAAGCAGATAAAATCTGTGGCGGTGGCTTGTCATTTCACCCTCGTTTTATATCTGTAGATCAGTGAAACTTGAAAATTCATGAATATATATATATATATATATATATATATATATAAAAAAAACTTTTAAAATAATGGTAATAAAGTGACATTTGGAAAGAATTTTGGAAGCAAACCGGAAAAAGGTGTGTTTCAAACCAGTTAACTAGAGATCATGTAACCCCAGAAGGTTCATTCACTGTAAATAGGGGTGTATATTTAAAACACAAACAAATTAGACTCCGATGGGACAGATATAGTAAATGACTCAAAATCACATAAAGAAACATTATACTAAATGTAAAGTGTGATGATGTAATATGTGAAAATTTCTTTGCATCACAAGAATGAGTGTTGCAAAGTAAGCTGTGAAATGGTTGGTAAAGAAAGAAAAAAAAAACATACCATTTGAGCACAGTAGATAAAAGAGACCTGATTATTCAGCTGTCAAAGGCTGACAGTAGCACTTAAACATGTCTATGGGCATCTTTACAGAGCAGAATTAAGTCAACTTTTGTGCAGTGTAAAAGCCATATTACCTTTTCTGACATCCCTCATGCCCAATAAATGAATTTCAGCATTAGAGCCACCTTAATTTTCCTTTTCACATATTTTACAATTAAGGATTTATATTATTTAATTTGCTTTTTATAAAAATTATGTGCAATGTCTGAAATCTGATATGCAGAACAGATTTTTTTTATACTTTGACAAAATATTTTAGTTAATTTCTGGACCAGCTAACAAAATATTAATTTTGAATAGTCTCAAATTAATATTAATAATTGATCGAAAACACCACAGGTCAAGCATTAACCAGTTTAAGCATAGGTTTTTAGATAAAAGTCAAATAAAAACATCAAAATATAACGTTCATTTATCACCTCAGTACCTTGCCACCATGCCAGTGCACATGACATGTGATGCCCAAATATGCTGTCTAGGTAGGCAGCTCACTAGATTTTGACACACGGCCAAGTGGACTGTCTTTCTCAGAAGTCCATCAGAATGCATTACCCGTCCTATCTCGAGCGCACTGCCTCTAAAGTGACCCCCCCACCCCCAGAACATCTCGGTACTCTCGGCGTTACTGAACCCAGAATCCGACGGTAGAACCAGGATGGGCGGGACGTTGAGCAGCCCGAGTCTGGGGACAGGGAGGCTGGAAAAGGTCCCATCGCTACTCGCCGCAGCGGACAGTTCGCTCACAGTCGCGCCGATGTCAGACCACTGAAACTCGGCATCACTTGGGCCCGCTGCGCTCACATTGTTCCGCACAGGCCGACCGTCCAATGATATATTAGTGAGAAACAAAAGCGCAGCTTTTCTCCTCCGCGAA
>NW_015537959.1:886270-897155 GCF_001515605.1 Sinocyclocheilus anshuiensis
ATATTTTTAATCAAAGACATTTGTGACCTAAACCCTGTTTTCAAAAACTCTCCAGTGCAAAAGTTCAAATATATAGTGGCTTACATTTACATACAGTATGTAAATTCATTCTGTGTGTTTCACAAATAATAGTCTTCCTCTTCTATGTCTCCGTTCCCCTCCTCAAAGCCTAAAGCCTCAATGTTGTGTGTGATGTCATCAATTCTGCGGTTAAAATCCTGGGAACCGGAGGGGAGAGTCCAGCCATCATAGCCACGGACTGCTGTGGCAGATGTGCTGCTCATGCTCCGCTTGATCCGGCCAAAACTGTCCGTCAAAATCCCACCCTCTCGGATCCCAATGTCTTCCAGAAACGTCTCAAACACTCCTACATCCTTATCTGGAATAAAGGGCCTCATGCCTGGTCACATGGGAGAGGAAATACGTGAGAATGCACCATAAGTCTGTATTTTTAGACAGCATGAATTTGTTGGATTATAATTGAGAATACTTTAAAAGTATTGTTCATCACATTAACAAGCAAACACTTTGACAACTTACAATAAATACATTTTAAAGAATACATTTTATAAAAAAAATAAAATAAAAATACCATTCAAACATTTAAAATAATCATAGTTTTATCCAGCACGGACGCATTAAATTAACTGAACCCCTTAACTGTCACTCACATTTTTGAACATAGACGTGAAAGTGCACGATTCAAACTTAAATTTTTATAATTCATGAACGAAAACATTTTGTAACATGATATTGATGTACCATTTTCATGGTAATGCAATGTTTGATTTTAAAATGGGTTTCAAAGGATGAATTTTGAGATTTAAAGTTTTCAATTGATTTAGGTGTCCCACAGAGGGGACGGGTGACAGTTAAAGGGTTAAAATGACAGCAAAGACATTTAAACTGCTTTTTCCTGTGAGAATGTGGCAGCATTCACATATTTGTGATGAATTGTCTCTATTCAGCACTGCAGCTCTTCTCTAAAAAGTCACACTAACAATACTGAATGGTCTGAATGGTGAAAGCGCAGACAGTCTCACACTTGTCCAGAGCAGTATCGGGCTGACTCAGCCTTTTGCTTGCATGTCAGGTTAGATGAGTCTATGGCCAGCAGAGGTATAAGTGGCTCAGTGTGTGTTATGTAATTGTGTCTCTGTTGCACACAATTGCTGCAAGTTGCTTTATTCTTTACCAACTCACTTCAGAAGTAACATCCACAAGGTCTTTCTAAGGGGGAAGTCGTGGTTAGAGAGTCGGACTCGTAACCCAAGGTTGTGGGTTCGAGTCTCGTACCGGCAGGGATTGTAGGTGGGGGGGGTGAATGTACAGCGCTCTCTTCCACCTTCAATACCACGACTGAGGGGCCCTTGAGCAAGGCACCGAACCCCCAACTGCTCCCCGGGCGCCGCAGCAAAAAAATGGCTGCCCACTGCTCCGGGTGTGTGTTCACGGTGTGTGTGTGTTCACTGCTGTGTGTGTGCACTTTGGATGGGTAAATGCAGAGCACTAATTCCGAATATGGGTCACCATACTTGGCCACATGTCACGTCACTTTTTTTTTTTTAATCAAGTTGGACAAATTTGTGTTGCAGTGGGAATTTACTGTACAATCCACTTTAATTATTCAATGACTCACTAAATCTAAATATGATTTTGTGACAAATCTGATAGAACAGAGTTATTTATATTTTTGAATCGTGGTCATAGAGTTATTTATAGGCTTTATCATGTTTCTTTTCCCACAGCGGCTAGTGTTAGTAGAGAGTTTTGTAATTCTGTCACGCTGTGAAAGTGTGATGTTGTTGGAAAGGCTGTTGCACCATGACTGCTCCAGTGAAAGCCAGGTGCTCATGAATATTCAATGGGATTTATGTTACTCTAATCCCTCTAATGAGCTAATGATAGACAGCAATTACACAAACTCTGGATACAATGCCAAATCTGATAAATCATGACTTTTGAAATATGACTTCAGACTTCATAATGAAATAAACCCAGTTGTACAAACACACCCCTTAGGGATTTAAACAGGCATTCAAATTGTTCAAAAGAGGCAAAGAAGGAGAAAGAGAGAGAATCTAAGGTGACTTTTGTATTCTGTGTTGCGAGTTTCTCACCAAGCAGCAGGAACTTGCGTGAGTCTCCATAGAGCTGCAGAAGGTCAGTGCAGAACTGCTCTATTGGAGCACCAAGTCTGTATTCTCTCAGAAACAGAGCAAACTGCTGAATCTCCTGAGGCGTCAGCTTACTCCTCAACTAACCAATGAGAGCAAGGCAGAAAACAATACAACAGAACTATAAAGAGACAACAATATTATGGATAACTGCAGTGAATCGTTGACCCACAAATGAAAATTATGCCGTCATTTACTCATCCTCATGTTATTTCAACCCCTCAAGGCTGCTTGTTTTCAGAATTTGTCATTACCGGGAACTGGGAGTATTGTTAAATTAAAATAACCATGATTAATTTTGCATTTCCAAAAGTTTTCAACTGTATGGATGCAAAGCAAATATAATTTTAGTTTAAATATTTTTTTAAGCATTTTAATGTAGATTACAGTTAGATTATTTTAATATATTAATACTAATTTATTATTTTGAATACCTTTAAGTCATGCTGAGGTCCCCTTGGAAGTTTTCTGTGGCCCCCTGATTGTGAACCACATTATTAGGCAAAATGTTCACAATGCTTTATACACTAAAGTTTATAGGTTCTTTATTGGCATCTATGGTTTCATGAAAAACGTCTGCGGTTATGCATGTGACCATGGTTCCCCGAGAGGGAATGAGACACTGTGCCCCCTAGGGGACACTTTGGGGAGTGCCATCAGCATGACTGGTGTCTGAAGCATGTGTGAAAACACTTCCAAATTAATTGGACCATGCAGCCCATGACGTCATTAGAGGGGTGCCCGGAGGTATAAGAGTGCACCTGTAATGCAGGCCATCAGCTTCTTTGTCTGAAGGAGATGTGAACAGGCAAGCCCAAGGCATTGAAGGGGGGCGCAATGTCTCACTCCCTCTCAGGGGAACCATGGTTACATGCGTAATCCAAGATGTTCCCCTTCAAGGGAACTCCACACTCTGTCCCCTAGGGGACACTTTTACCCACTACGCCACGCCTAGGTGCATTGCCTGACCACCTGGTGAGAAAGCACCAAAAAATTGCAGCAAACATGCACCGATTTAAAAGGGGCACGCCAATGATGCTCAGAGCTAAAATAACTTGGAGGAAATGGGGGAACCCAGCACAGCACTAATATAAGGGAGGGAAATCCCATTCAGCCATGTTGTGAACACAACTGTCCTCAAACAGCTATGTACTTAGAAACAACGGGCCATCTGCTTGAAACCCTAATGCAGGGGAGACAGCCCAAAGTATGCATGAATCGAGGGACTGCCTGCTTGAAAATACCCTGAGATCAGGGGAGACCACCCACATATAAAAGGATGACTGCCTACTTTAAAACCCTAAAAGCGGGGAGGCAGTGTAACTCAGGAGGGATATCAAGGAGAGGTGTTAGACCGCTGGTCGCAGCGCTTCCTGTCAATCATCTCTCTGAGGTCTCCCCTCCCCTCCTCTGTGCTCGACTCCAGGAAGGGGGAGGGGCATGAGTGGCAACACTAATTTTTTGGCCCTGTCTCCGGTCCTCAGATCGTGACGGGCCAACCCCCTCAAGAGGCTTTAGGAGAAGATCTGGTTTGGCGGGGAATGTATCTCCTGAAAGCCGCTGATTGCACCTTTGCTTCTCTAAACTTCTCGACCACTGCCTCAACAGATGTGCCTGAAAAGCCCAGAAGGTGAAAGCAGAGCATCAAGAAGAAAGCTTTTCTCTTTCGTCCCAATGTCCGCTAAGTTCAACCACAGATGTTTCTCCGTGGCCACCATTACCGCCATTGCTCGCCCTGTGGCGGCAGCAGTTTGCTTAATGGCATGGAGAGCTACAGCGCCTTGCGAAAGTATTCATACCCCTTAATTTTTTTCACATTTTGTTATGTTGCTGCCTTACGATAAACTTCTTTAAATTACTTTTTTTCCACATCAATCTACACTCCATACACCATACTGACAAAGCATCTTCTACTCTAATGAGTCCCTCAGTCCCTGCTGCTGAAAAACAACCCCACAGCATAAGGCTGCTACCAGCACACTTTACTTTGGGGATGGTACTCTGCAGGTGATGAGCGGAGCTGGTTTCCTTCAAACATGATGCTTAGAATTGAGGTTCATCAGACCAGAGAATATTATTTCTCACAGTCTGAGGGTCCTATAGGTGCTTGTTTTTTTTTGTTGTTGTTTTTTTCAAGTGGGTTTTGTGTGTCTACACTGAGGAGAGGATTGAGTTTGGCTACACTGCCATAAAGTCCAGAACGGTGGAGGGTTGCAGTGTGTTTGCCCTTCTGTAGATTTCTCCCATCTGCATATATGATCATGGAGCTCAACTAGAGTGACCATCAGCTTCTTGGTCACCAACTTCACTTGAAGTGTAGTAATATCTACAAGCAAAATGAATGCTCAACTTATGCAATGGAATCATTTCAGTTTGTTATTTTTAATAAATTTGCAAAGATGTTAAAAACCTGTTTTTTTGCTTGACAATTATGGTGTATGGAGTGTAGATTGTTATGGAAAAAAATGAATTTAAAGCAGTTTAACATAAGGCAGCAACAAAACAAAATGTGAAAAAAATGAAGGGGTATGAATACATTCGCAAGGCACTGTAAATCCGTAGTGCGGCGCAGCTCTTCAACTGCCTCAGGAGGCAAACCCTTACATTCACTCAAATCTTTAAGCAGGTCTGACTCTGCCAGGTAGGCTTGCAGCACTGCCATAGTGTGCAAAGCTCCCCCGGCATAACCCACTGCCGCATACACCTTGCCATTCAGACGAGAGGTGATCTGAAGTGTCCCGGATGGCAGGACAGGAGTCTTCAATGAAGATGACTTGCCCTGGGAGAGATAGCTCTCAAGCGTCTGTTCCACAGAAAGCATCCTCACATATCCACGGTCAGCGAATCCCTCCACATTAGCATAATCTGCGTGTTGGAAAAGATGCAGCCAAGCTGAATATGGTTTTGCCCACAATATCTCAAGCTCAGCATGGAGATCGGGGAGAAAGGGATGGCTCTTGGGGGAAGGGCGATTATGGCCGGACAAATAACGCTCGTCCAGTCTGCCTCAAGCAGGTTTCTGCTTTTCTCGCTCCCAGACCAGATCAAGCCTCTTTGCAGCGTGAGGCATATCCTCCAACATTTCCCCGTATGTAAGTACTCAGTACCCCACGATGTGAGTTTACGTCATGCCTCAGCAGCAGTGGGACCCGAGCCGCGAGGCGCAGACAGCTCTCCCACATCACACGAGAATAGGGACAAGGAGTGGAGCTTCCTCATCAGGAATTTATCACAATGAGTGCATTTAGTGCCCTTGAATATGGAAGTGTTTTTACACATGCTTCAGACACCGGTCATGCTGATGGCATTCCCCAAAATATCCCCTAGGGGACGCAGTGTGGAGTTCCCTTGAAGGGGAACCTTTAACATACAAAGCTCCTACAAAAGTTTCTTTAGAAGGTTTCTAAATCTGTTTTCTTCACACCAAGAAAGTAATGGCTCTTTTAAGAACTGTTCTTTAGGGAACCCAAAATGGTTCTTCTATGGCACTGCTACTAAAACCCCCTGTTGTAATCTTTTATTTTTAAGAGTGGAGTGGTGAGAATGGTGGGTCACATGTCACTAAAGGTGTGTATGTGCATGTCAGATTTTATACTGGGGCACCAACCAAAGAATTTCACCTTAACAAAAGATATGAATTTGTGAGAGTTTGATTGCAATAAAACAGATACACACAACAACATGAGGGTGAGAAAATGATGACAGAATTTTCATTTTTAGGTGAACTGTCCCTTGAATGACATCATTTTATGTGTATAAGCATCTTACAATGATCATGTACTCCTGCAGACTGGCATTACAGGGCTCAGAGTCGCTATGTGTGGAGGCCAGGCTTCGATGTGACTCATGGCAGGAGAGAGATGAGCTCTCACTGTTCTCACTATAATACGGATCAAATGCTTCCTGTGAACCATCACTGTGAGTAGAGATAACACACATGAATCAGATGTGACAGAGTTTAAAAGCTATTTTTAATACCACACCCCTGTTTCCTCACATATATTAAAATAGCTTTTAAAAAATATGTGCCCTCCAGCTCCGGGCTCTATGGCAATGGCAAAGATCCTAGACTGCAGCCCATGTTAGGCAATCAAAAAATGGGTGTGAGTTTGGAATGTTTGTCCAAGCAATATTAGAGAGGCTCATTATTTTTAGATTTCTGTTTTGTGCCATTGGCGACTGAGACAACGATTTACAAAATCTAAATTTACAAAGATTGTAATGATAATTCATAAAGACAGATTTCATGAAACATAATACACAAACAGACACTCACTATGAACTGCAGCAGCTGAAGTCTGTGTCATAGCCATATGTCATGTCAGTAAGGCAGCTGTCACCTTGGACAAGTATCAATGGGAGGGAGAAAGACAACATGTTATAAATTTGTGCTCTTTAAGTGACAACTGACGCTATTCTGCACAACATGCTATTGATTAGTGCACTGTAGACATGCATTGACAGCACGAATGCAAAATATATAAAAATCAACGTTTAGAACAGTTTTAATTGGGTTTCAGGGATCCTTATTCTGTCACAAAGAGATGCTAGAAAGGCTGTGAAAACTTTACATTTTCTTTTTCTTATATTGCATTTCTTTCACAATAAGTGTGTTTTTATATTTAAGGAATCACAAGTATCATCATATTTATAGCAAACTAAGAAGAGCCAGAGCCCCGGCCCCCATCATGTACACCTTCTACAGAGGCACCATCGAGAGCATTCTGACGAGCTGCATCACTGTGTGGTATGGTGCCTGTTGGAGGTCCTTGGCATCAAAAAGTTGGAAACCCCTTGGTTTAGATCAGTGATTCTTAACTGGGGTGGATTCAGACATCTACGTATAGTAGTAACTTAACAGTGCCAAAATTGTAAACAAAATGTCCTCAAAATAAAACATTGAAATGTAATAAAATGATTAATATATGACATGGGAAGAATTTTCTCCTCTTTAAAATTCAACAATTCTATTTATGTTGCTATCATAATTATACATAATAAAAGTTAGCTGACTCTTTTTTTTTTTTTATCATTTAGCTTTTGTTTTTCCCCTGCTGTTACCAGATCAGAACAGACCTGTGATCTATTTCTAGGTCCCGACTCACCAGTTGGGAAACTCTGTTTTAAGAACATTCAGCACTACTGTTAACTGGCTTCTAAAGAGCAATAATGATGTAACTCACTCCTCTGTAGCCAATAGCGGTCAGGCATGGTGTAGTGATATCCTGCCCTGTCGACACATTCAATGGTCTGATGTCCATAGATGATCTGAAACATTTGACAGATGAGTGCGCAGTACTCCTCTGCAGCGTCCTGTGTGTGATCAATATAAGAATCAAATGAAGAGAAAATCAGTGAGTGTCCGGTCACATACAACTTTTACACGCATCAACCTTTCTGCTTTTCTCTGTTACACAGACACACATATTGCAGACCCACAAAAGCAGACTGTAATGTGGGTCAACACAATCCCATCCATATTAATGTCCGCAGGCATGCACAGATGCACAGATCACTGACACAGCATGCTCTTACATAAGTCTGGGCATTACATCACAGGGGAGTCTACTCTGAGCGCGCTGTTTACATCACAGCTGACACAACACATCTAGTCAGCACGGTCACTGCAGGAGCGCAGCTACAGCTCACAGTGAGGCATTCATATTCCTGAGGCTGACACCCACTGACTTAGAACTTCCTCATTCATCACAATCATCTTAAATCTATACAGCAGCAATAATTAATTTCTCTACAACTACAAGGTTTGTATTGTCAATCCATTCATCCATCATTGCTTATTAACTCATCCAGCATCCATCCATCCTCCATTAACCCTTTCATCCATCCATCTATCCATCCATCCATCCATCCATCCATCCTCCCTCTGATTCATTCTTCCATACATTCTTCACTTATTAACCCTTTCATCCATCAGCCGATCCATGCGCATCTATTGCTTTTTAATCCATTTCCATCCATCCATATTAAAGGCTTTTTACCCATCCATTTATTCATCCATCCACCCATCCATTTGAATGGCTGAATAACCTCACCCTGTTCTCCACGGCCAGTATGATGAGGTTGCAGTAGGCATCAGGGCATGGCATGGGCTCCAGAGGATTATGGTTCCTCCTCTCCCAGCTGCCATAGGACTTTCCCCTCTCCCAGCTCCCTGTGCAAGCTTGCCTGCGTTCCCAACTCCCACCTGGCGTGTGTTTCCGTTCCCAGCTTCCACCTGGTTTAGCTCCAGGCACATGCCTCTTTTCCCAGCTACCTCCTACCACCCCTCCACCTCCCCCACGCTCCCAGCTGCCTCCTACAGGCCTCCGGTCCCAGCTCCCACTCATCGGCCTTTTCTCCCAGCTACCTCCACATGGCTTCCGGGTTTGTCTACGCTCCCAACTTCCGCTCACACGTTTCCGTTCCAGGCTGTCACCATCACCACCAACTCCTCCACCCCCTGTCCCACCTCCTCCACCCACGCTGCCCTGTTTAGGCTCATGGCGGGATGAGAGCTTCCAGTCCACACCACAGATGGTGTGGCGGCGCTCCATGGTGCCCCCTGCAGGCCTGGGGTCAGTGTTGCCAATAGTTTGTCTGCGGCTCTCCAAACCAGTGGGCCTCTTCTCCAGACTGTCACCAGCTAGTACAGTGTCCACATTCAGACCTGAAAATATAAACACACTATTGAAGATTCCTTCCATCCTGATTTACTAAAAATTTGCCTTGGAAATGTTTAATGGCAATGCAAACCAAAACTGACAGACACCTTCACTGTTTTTTTTCGCAATGCTTTATCTCTTTCCAATTTACATACAGTCCACATGCTTTACGTACATTGTTAATTATTTACCCGGATGTGTTTTAACATCTGTAACTCAGTGCTTTTTTCCCCTCAAACTTTGATATTATATTCCCATATTTATCTGCTAAAAACAAATTAAGGTTATTTATAAATATGCAATGTATCCTTAAAATGTGTCTGTAAAAGTTATTTACAGTAATCCAACTGACTAAAACAGTAACTCTGGTATCTCACATGTACATGTACTTACTACTGACCAGTTTTGAGCACCAGTAGGTGCAGTGCATCATCCCGCAGGTAGGAGGCAGCAGCGATTTCATGTGTGGGGATTCTCAGCAGGAGTTTTTCATTGTCTCTCCAGGTAAGCAGCAGACACCGAGCAGACAGGCTGAGAATGCAGTCCTGTTCCACACTAGTCTTCAAAGGCAAAACCCTCAGCTTCTACGGATGGAAACAGAGACAGAATGTATAATTTGCTTAATTGTGTGGTTCAGATCATTTCATCTGCCTTATGTTGGTTTTGAACATGAGGGTTCAAAGTATCCCCCCCCCCAAAAGTATTCAAAGTATTTATTTATCCATTTATTTTTTAATGAACTATCCCTTTAAGTCATCTTCTGAATCTAAACACAACATTACAATGACTCTCACCCTGGCTGTGTCCAGAAGCTGCAGCAGCTCGTCTCTGCTCGATGGGTTCAGGGAACATGACACCCATGTCAAGTGTCCCAGGAACTGTTGGTAACATTCATAAAATTCAAATGGTGTTTTCATGTGAGTGTGATCAGTTTGCATTGTTTGTGTTGGCAGACTAACCTTGACTTCCTTCTCCACATAGTCATAGATGAGTCTCTCTGGGTGTATGAGGTAGTCAGGTGGGTAAAGAGGGACAGTGTGAAGGGGTCTACGGTACACACTGCCTTTATCTGCCTGTCGCCGGCTAGATTTAGAGAACACCAGACGCTTTACAAAGCCCTGAGAGAAGAGATGAGAGAAAGCAAGATATTAAGTGACAATGAGAGATTTTGCAGTAATAAGGGGAAAAAAGCAATTGTGAGATATGCAGTTGAAAGTTCCTTTCACTCTGAGGCAGAAATGGGCTTCCTATGGAAGCATGTTGTTGTCATCCCTTACGAAAAAGAAGTTTATTCAAGTGTGCTATTAGTATACTTCTTTTAAACTAAAAATAGGAAAGTATACTGATTTAAAAAAAATCAATTGTGACTTTTTATCTCATAATTCAGACTTTTTTCTCTCAATGCTGAGAAAAAAGTCATAATTACGAAATATAAGCGCTGAATTCTGAGAAAAAGAAACATGTGAGCTTTGTAGCACCAGGAACTCTTTTCAGATCTGAATTTATCCAGAATATGAACATGCACAGAAACTTAAACTAAAATGAGTTCTGTTCTGTAGTTCTGTTGTGTATAATTTAACTGCAGTTGCTTGATGTCAGTTTTGTGAAAGCTTGTTTTTATGCTTTTATGATGATGTAAAAATCTGCTTTTATGATGATGTAACACACACATCAGCCTGCTGCTCAAACTGTGACATCAGTGAGACAGCTGTTAGATATGGAAGACAGATTAGAGACAACATGCCCTACTGACAACCTGCTGATTTATACAGTGTGTGTAATGTGTATGAGGAAAAGAATTTCAAATGTAAGGAATGTATAAAGCTGTGCATCAATCACACACCATGTCGGTGAAGGTGTGTGTATGTTCACATCAGATGTGATCTAATGGGGCTTATCAATCATCCTGACTGCTTTCTGGGCGTTAGTCAAAACGCATTAAGAAAGGCAAATTCAAAACAATTAATCAACCACCCTGCATGACTCCATCACTAAAACTAAACACAACTATTACTATCCTCAGCTACAATGACCCCCCCCCCCCCC
>NW_015537959.1:897354-898016 GCF_001515605.1 Sinocyclocheilus anshuiensis
AATACGCGAATCCTTTGAAGATAATATGAAGCAATAACTGGCTTCTTATACTGCTGTGTCCCACGGCTCCGAAGATTTGCTGTTTAATTAGTGACCCAGAAATAGAGCAGAAGCTTAAATATTTGTTATTCATTTTATGCAACAATGTTTCTTTGTTATAAGTGTTTTAAAATCCACTAATTTCTGATGTGATCAGTGCTGGATATGACACTGATGCTGGACTATATCGTTTTCTAAGAAATCCTAGTGAATTTTTGTGTTTGTCCGTTAGCCAGCAAGCTCCTGTCCCTTGAGACGGCTTTAAACTGAGGCTGAGGTGTGGCTCAGCATTGCAATCTCTGGAAAGAGTCGCAGAAGTATTGGTACCTCGCTCTGGATATTGCTTTAGAGTGTAATTAAACCCTCTCTGGAACATGATACCTTTTGAGTAAGAAAAAAAAAATGTTTGTAGTATTTCCTTTATTTGAAATCGAACACAGTAAATATATATTTAAATTTTGTTGCCTCAAGCAGTCAGCACTTTATAAGTGAAAAATGCCAGGCTGTACAACTTCTATGAAATAATAGAAGATAAGAATTTTTTAAAATGTAAAGTGTATGAGTTTATGTATACATATATATATATATATGTGTGTGTGTGTGTGTGTGTGTGTGTATGTGTA
>NW_015537959.1:898648-899354 GCF_001515605.1 Sinocyclocheilus anshuiensis
TGTATATAATATATAGTATATATATTCAGTGTATATGTATGCATATAAAAAAAATTAATTCCAAATAAGCTGTTGCATTCAACAAACACCACAGCTTAAATGAAACGAGTCAACAAGCAAACAACATCACTGGCATAAAGTTATCACCCGCCCAAGGATTTTGGTGTATCATGTGGAAGACACATACAGCATACAGACAATGTAAACATAAGAGGTCACGTGACCAGGTTCACAAAATCCCGCGACACACTTCAAACACATATCTTTGAAATATTCCTAAATGTACATCTAGCCAGTTTCGATGTATAATGAAACAGAGGAACTTACCTTCTTGGCTCGCTTTGGCTCATAGTCCATATTGACCAGAACGATGGCTAGCTGTGTGCAAGAGTGTGTGTTTGTATGTGTGTCTCTGTGTAGGACAGGCCCAATCTCCTCTCAACCCTTTGGAGCCAGGCAGGACTGTGCAGGAAACACACTTCCTGCTGGACAGGAAACTCCACCAGAGACTCTGATCTAAAATCTCAAACACCTCCACACTCAAACTATGATAACACGTACCCATACAGTAAACAAAGTACACAAAATGGGGTCGTAAACACACACACACACATGTTGTGTTTCCATGTTTTATGGGGACATTCCATAGGCGTAATGGTTTTTATACTGTACAAACTGTATGTGCTATTGCCCTACACCAACCCTA
>NW_015537959.1:899550-922965 GCF_001515605.1 Sinocyclocheilus anshuiensis
CACACACACACACACACACACACACACACACACACACACACACACACACACACCTAAATTACATAAACATAGATTTACACAGATTTATGAAGTAAAACAAAACAAATTCCCAAAGTCCTTCTGGCAATTATTAAAATACAACTTTCAATTTCCATAAGGGTTTCAGTTCACTGAGGACACTGTTTAAATTGGTTGTATCAATCATTTTTCATTTTTAAAAAATAAATAAAAATTCGTTTTTTTTTATGTTGATTTTTTGCTGTTACAATGCTAAGAAACAAAGCGGCCTGAGACATGAACAAACAACTGCAAGTAGCAAAAGATAGCTATGTACCCAATTTTTTGACAACATTCAGCCAAAATCGAAAAGATTTTTTTTTTTCATTTTTAGCCAAATTGGTTTTGTAGGGCTGAAAACATTGTTTGGAACAGTTGATTTTAATAAGTGCTTCTCTGATGGCACATTTTGACAGTGTTAGCATCTATTTCATACACACAATGTGGATAAGCTACACTAGGTAAACAGTGTGTACTTGTGACCAAAAACAAACTATTGCCATAAATAACCACAAATAATGTCATTTTTTCACTCAAAAATTGAGCTCAAATCAATGAGACCAATGCACTGTCGCTTCCAAACAGAAATAAACAATTTGTGCTAATTGAAAGAAAACAAGCTGACAAAAAAAAAAAAGAAAAAAAAACCTCAATCCATGATTTATGGATTAAATATAGCACAATACAGTATAATATAATGAGAGATTTACAATACAAGTCTGGTCATTTTTGACACCAAATTTATTATTATTATTTTTAGCACAGCACAAGGGCTAAGCTAGTATTTCATATGGAACATTTAAAAAAAAATCACCAATTCAATTCTCAGTGTTTGAATTTGACCTTACTTACCCATTGCAGCTCAGTCATGTCAATGTTACTCGCAGCATCCACTCGGGGGCAGTGTGGACCAGCACTTTGTTTCAATGGGGAGTGGCACTTTAGGCTACATGGTATCGGATAGCTAATCACTTGCAGAGAGAAGGCATGCTCACTCACTGCCCTGAGCTGTACAAAACCCCACGTTATATCCTTATATATTATATACAGGAAGAGCATTATAGTTATCTAAAATAATATTGCAGTTGTTTGACCTGTTTTACCCTTGTAGAAATGAGAGTTGTCTTTTTGATTTGAGTTTACTTTACTTTTGATTGTAAAGTGCAACAGTGCAGTATTCACTACGCCCAATGACATATACTAAAGGAATGCAATGAAACTTTATGATGAGGGCAAGTAGAATTGTTCTTAAAGTCATGCAGAAATGTGCAGTTCGTCAGAGACTCTGTGCTTGGATTGAACTGGATTGTTAAAAAGCCCAGGGGAACATATTGGTAGCTCAGTTTAAGAAGGAACAGATCACATAAACCCAATGTCACACTGGGACAATGGCCAGATAGTCGCAGGAAATCAGTGGCAGATGATCTGGGCCATAGAGGACGCTGAGGAGTAAGCAGTGTGCTTTTGTGTTTGAAGCCATTGTGCAATCAAAAGTGACCCTATATAATACACATTCTTGGTCTTATTGTGAATGATAAGGCTTTCCTTTGCAGCTGTGACCCAGGTTAACAGATGGGGAAATAATTGTTAGTCAAATAACTATTTAGGCATTGTTTTAGGCTCCTGTACATAACTAAAATCTTGTTAATACAAAAAAAAAAAAGATACTTAATTGGCATCTGTGCTTCCATGAAGATCCTTTAACATAAATGGAAACTTTATATTGCATACAAGTTATGCAATAACTTTTTCTTTAAGAAAATAATGGTTCTTTTAAGAACTGCTCATTAAAAGATTCTTTGGGAAACATAAAACGTGGTTTGTGGTTAATATTAATATAATATTGGTTAAAGCAATAATAAATCATGATATATTTGAAAAAAGAGCAATAGTATTGGAATTTGATGGTCAAGGTCGAACTTGATTTTCACGCTCTGGTCAAATAGCCCTCTAAAACGTCCTTTAGGAGTAACCCTTCACAGTTCACTGAAACTTATATTCAGGTTTGGCTCCATTCGGCTATATATATGCTATTTCATGCAAACTGCAATGCATGTGCTGTACATGTACTTTAAGAGTTTTCTCTTGTAGAGTGTACTGTTGATCTGGAGAGCCCCAGTGTGTGTGTTCTGTGTGTATGTATGTGTGTGTGTGTGTGCGCGCGCGCGTGCACACTGTTACAGTAGAGGATGCTGTTGACCCCCTTAAGGGCATGAGTGGAGGAGGAGGAGAGCTAATGGTGGGTCAGTTTTCAGGAGAGGGGCCACCTTGAAAAGCTCTCAGACCACAAACACACTCAGACACACATCACATATTCCTGCAGCCCTGCTTAATGATCCTGCAGTTACCACAGTAATCTGTCAAAGGATAGGACATTCATCTGCCAGTGTCTCACGCTTTCTATCTGTCACCAGATGTTTATGTTTATATGTAACATGCTATATTTTAGGCATGAAATGATGTAGAATGATTTCTTTTAATATATGAAAGACATAGTTATATTGAATTTTTTTTTTTTACTCAACTACATTTAATTTCTCGTTTTACACTAAAGGAACTACTCTACTTTCTACTTTCTCTTAAGCCAATTAATATTGACCTGCTCACAAATCAAATCAATTTTCGAGTCAGCAAATCACGGATTCAGTGATCTGATTGGAGTGAATCTTCAGTTCAATTAATTCATTCTGAATTAGTCTTGACTGATTCAAACGTAAAATGATCCTCAGTGTACGAACGAAGCATATCAAATAGCAGTAAAATAAAGTCTTGGTTTCTGGCGACAGCTACTGTTGGTGTTGTGATGTGGGCATATCCGGTGATATGACAAGGTTTAACTTTATTCAAATGAGCAGTGACTCTTGAAGTTCCAAGGCATTGCATGTGATCCATCTCCTGTGACGTTTTTGTATTTGAGTGTAGGTAAAATATCGTTATTGTTATTAGGAGTGATTTTACTCATTTATAAGATTTGTTTTTGCCCATACACAGGGCTATAATTGAAGAGTGATGTGTGGAAATCCAGGTCAAAAGTTGTTAGCATTTAGATTGAGTTTGATTCATGCACTGATAATTGTTCATCTTGTTCATGATACTCCTGTATGATGGATAATGCACTGTGGCAATTTCTATACAAACACTTTCTGCTTCTGAATTAATTTTAGCTGTAGCAAAAGAGATTCATTGCCAAATTACATTTACATTTAAATTTATTCCTTAATCAGACGCTTTTATCCAGATTGAGAATAATACAAGCAGAAGGAATTCATCCAAATGAGAACACTACACAAGTTCAGTGCTAGAGCTCATAAGTGCAGAAATGTTTTTAAAAGGCTAGTTAGTTGAGTGCTCCTGGAAGAGGTCTTCAGCTGTTTTATGAATAGTTCAGTGGATTCTGCTACTCATGTGAAATTGGAGTTTTAGGCATCTTATTTTACCAGTAATACATCTCATTTGTGATTGGGGCCAGTTGCATAAACATAGCCCCTATGTTAAGACTGTCTTAAGAACTAGTTTGACCAACTAGCAGTTAGTCAAGGGATAATCAGTCTTTTTGGATTCAAATTAGAGAGAGAGCTACCTTTTTGTAACTGACCAAAGTTATGACCAATCTTGAACGAAATAAAAAAAAATAAGATAACTAAGTTTTTAAGACTAGTCTACGCAGTTTATGATTTGAGCAAGGCGTGGAGACCACCATGGAGCAAGGAACAGCCACTGTGAAAAACAACAACACAGTTATTCCACAACCTTTAACAACAAAATCCCTGTATGTGTGAATGTCCCATTATAGGGCAGCATGATTACAGCTCCTAAACGTCATTTGCTCTCCATCAGCATCTTCAGTCTGGACAGCAGGGTTCTTGTCATTGGCAATTACCCACCATGACTCTGGGTTTTTCTGCTCGGTTTTTAACCAGGCAATAGAATTTCAACGTAGCAAGCAAGACCTCGAAAGACCTCACAGAGGGAGTGAGAAAGAGAAAGAGAAACTTTAGCTGAAGTCTTGTGATGGTTTTGTAATTGGGGTGATTTTTTTTAAATTCTCGTTACTAAAAAAGCCCTGGAAAAGAGTTGAGTAGGATAAGCAGTTAAAACTAAAAAGAGGTCTTAACATTTTATGAGGTGACAAAAAAGTTTTCTTTCTCCCAAGCACACACACAAACATTGTTGTCCCCAATAGTCGGCAGCTTTTCATGGCCAAGAAGAGCATTTGCTATAGCCAAGCCACAAAGTCCCCAAAAATTTCGAATCGAAACTCCTCATAACCACAGCAATGGCCGCCCCTTCCAAATAACAAAAAAATTATGAACAAATACAGATGTAAAAGGGTTTTGAGGCTTGCGGACGGAGCAAACCAAGACTTACTGCTCTAGTTACTGTAAAGAGAGTTCACATACAGGATTAAAATTCACTGTCAATCATTTGCGTTTTCTCTGTGTGAAATGCAACACAAACACTCAGATGTTTGCAAGTTTTATGTTGCCAGATGCTCCCAAAACCATTTTCATGAAACACTCAAACACGCATTTTTTTTTTTTTTTTTTACTTTTCCGAGGCTGTCATCTGAATCTTTTTTTACAGTATTATTTTTGTCCAACTACATTTGATCACAGCTTTTTGTCTTACTATATGACATTTTTTTCTTCATCTTTACAGATAAACAATGCAGCATGACCAGACAACCCAGAAAAAAAACATTCATACCAACACACTGGCACCATTCTATTGTATACATATAACAAAAGATATTATCTATTTATGAATATTCAGTTAGAAGAATTATATCAAAGACATGGCCACAGAGTCATAAAAAATAAATCTAATAAATAAATAAGTCAATAATTACAGAAGAACTCTTGAAGAAATGGATGATTGAACTTGCTAACCTCACCATTCACAGAAGCAAATAATACACAATTTGTACTGTTTTCAGGTCACTGAACATTAAACTTAGACCAATACAGCAGTCAGGCTGGTCCTGAGGAATACTGATTGGTCAGTTCATCTATATAATACAAATGTCCACTTCTTCTCATCACTGTCATTTAAGCTCTTTTTATATGTTCAGTGCATAGGCAGAGAGGTACAAGTCCCTTTCCTAGTTTCACTTTCCATGCACGTCTTGTAAACACCACGTTACTCCTGTCCAGCCTAATGTGCACATTCGGACCAGTCATGCGCTCTCAGGCATCTGAATGCCAAACGTGCCGCGGTCCCACCGTGTAGCACCATGCCGACCGTCAAGGATCGGACCGTAACCTCATGGCGGCTGAGTTCCACCTCTGCATAGAGATGTCATGTGGAAGGTGGAGTTATGAACAACACTACACCGTAGTCTCGTACTCTGTCACTTCTTTGGGGTTGCTGAAGCTCTGGTACTGGATGCGAGGCGTCACAGGAGATGTATTCTCCAGCACTAGGATGGTCTTCCTCAGCCTTCGGTCTATAAAGTGAGCATCCCAGGCTGGGTAACTTTTTCTTGGCAGGTCGATGCGGATAACGGGACCTTCAGTTCTTGGGGGACGTGGGGAGGAAGCAGGAGGAACACTAGGAGGCCTTACCTGAAACACAGGCAGGCAACTGTCTCTATCCCCGGCCCCTATTTCCCGATCCCCAGCAGTAGTCCTTTGGAGTGTTCTGGGAGGGCTAGTAACCACGTCTGGTTGGGGCAAGGGGGTTCCTAAATCCCCAACGCCTCCCAGACCGATTACCCCCATTCCCTCCTCCACACAGCTCCATTGAGCTCCCAGGATAGGTCCGTCTGGGTGGAGCAGGCAATAATAGACAAACATAAAGAATGTTCCCAAAGCATAGCTACACACCACCACACACACAATAATCAGGGCGTAGAAGTCCGAGGTGTGAGGTCCCCTGTGAATATACCAAGCGGCAGTGAGTGCAACGTTCTCAACCAAAGTCACGCAGTAGTACACACCCAGCCGAAAGCGGGCACGGCCTTCCTTGACGTTGAACCAGCAAAAGATGTAGATGATGCCCACCACCATGTTGTAGATGATCTCCTCCCACTTGGACATGCAGAAGTCGGTCTCGCCCTGGATGATCCAGAAGGTCATGGCACACCAGTGGGCCACGATGAAGATCCCGAAGTAAAGCTGGAAGACTGAAGCGAAGAGGGCGAAGGCGATGGTTCGAGCACCGATGGTGAAGAGGTGCCAGAGCATCTGAACAATCACGGCCTTGTAGGACATGGGGAGCTTGTCATCACGAGAGTCGCGCAGAACCTTCTGGTAGGATGCAATCATCCAGGCGAGAGAAACCAATGATGCAGATGCAGAGAGACCTACAGAGATAGAGCAAGAAGAGCAGGGAGACAGCTTGAGCAATGTCAAGTAAAGCCAGACTTATACTTTACAAATATATACAAAAGCAGCTTGGCCAATGCTTTGCATGCATGTGGCGCTGTACTAAATATAGAGTGTCTTTTTTGCAATACTGTGCTGGTATCAAACTTTAATACTCAAAGAGCTATTGTTCACATAGCTGTTTAAATGTTGACATTTTAAATAACTGTTAACTAACTTGCTCAACAAGATTCCCTGCTGCTCCAACAGTAGCTGACTTGAAAGAGAAAACTGGCCATAGAAAAGGCCCACTATAAACCACCTAAAATAATAATAATAAAAAAAAAAAAAAAAACCTTGGGACTAGGCACAAGCATGATGTTTACCAGCAAAATAGCATGGTTTCTGTGTGATGCTGGTTGAGGATGGAAGTTTTGCTGGTTAGGTTAGTCAAGAAACTGGAACACCAGTACACCAGGATCCCGTACAGAAACCAAAGCAAAACATATGCTGGTGACCAGCTCTTTTTTTTTTTTATTAGCAGGGAATGCCGTGTGGCTGAGAACAGAGTGTGTGTCATTATGAATTGCATTCTGACACATTTTGAAAGGCAGCGAAGCACAAAATCAAGCTTGCATAGCTAGAAGCGTTTGCATTCATGTACATGCATAGAGCAGGTTCCAGGCCTGAGTGTGAATGAGCTTTCAACTGGTCAGGAATATGGAGCCAGATCAGCCTCAAAAATAATACATTTACAAAACAAAATTCATAAATGCACAGCACAATTTACATTTACAAAATCTGATTCGTAAATTCAAAACACAATTCATAAATACACAAGTAAAAGCATAAATATTTCCCCAAATGCTCACACAATGCATCTTACCTAAATAAATTTAAAATGTTTACACAAATATAAAGTATATATCAAGTTCTTGAATTCATTTCCATGACACATTTATGAATGATGTTACATGTATTTATGGATCGTTGAATCTGCATTTGCAAATCGTCACATGTGCGTGGACTGCTTTGAATTTGTGTGTGGTATTTTTGAGACCTTCCTGCCAGGTTAAGATTCATAAATATCTTTTTTTGGAGGATGTTCTTTTCAGCTAATCGCAGTGAGCTTTTAATCCACCAATCAAAACGCTCCTTACTGAACAGACTCAAGAAGCTCAACGCTGCGCTTTTACAGTGCATTGTTCCATGATCGGGTCCTTGATGTAGACATTTTAATGGGTACTCTTTTTTTAGTACCTGATTACAATTTCTACAAAATCACATTATGATTTATATCGTTCACACAAAATACAGCTACCCGGTTAGCCTGCTGTCTTATACACCAAAGTTGCACATACCCTGTTTATTCAGATCAATCTGTAATGTTATTAAATAAGTGTTAAATGTCCAGATATTTCATTTAATAACAACAATTATGTAACGTGTTCTGTTGTTGTTTTTAGTAGTAGTAGTAGTAGTAGTAGTAGTAGTAGTATCAGGTTCGCAGTAACTTTTGATCAGGCATTAAAAACAGCTACCTCCACCTAAGGGAGATTTCGAACACACACAGTGGAGAGATGTCAGTATGGAGGATGAAAATTCTTATGATTAAAGGTTGTTTTAGTTAATTAAGTGTGCAGTTTGCAGTGTTACAACGTTGTTAGTCCACGCCAGCTTTCTTATTATAACTGGTGGTTGTAGGAGCACTTTCGTAAACACAGGATGAATGGGCGATAAACAATCAATAAAAAAACAATTTCAATGATAAACTATCGAGTAATTTTAAGTACGGTTTGTAGTCAGTGGATTCTAAAGTTACCATCGCGACCAGCTATAATCATAAGAATATGCCATCAGATAAAAAAACGACTTTACTTACTCGTTTTACTTACTATTGACATTGGATATGAAATCTTACTTATTGAACATACATTTTAAGTCTGTCTTAAATCTCAGTTTGTAGCACAGTCTATAGTGACTATAGTGTAAACTAGTGTAAACTTGCAAATGAGTCAACTTGACTTAGGTGCAAATTCCAGAAAGAGTGAAATGTATTTAAAATGGCATTAAATGATTCATGACATGTTTATGCTTTATTTCCCCGCAAAATAACACTGAACTCCATTGCTTTGTGTGTTTATTTGGCCATAAATTCTGCATCCATGCAGCTTCTCTATAGCTGTGGCCATTTAAATAGCCTGAAACTTGCAAGTGTTAAATATAAAACCTAATCAAAATCATTAAGAATAACTACATTTCCACATTCTCAGAGTTCTGCTTTCAATATTTAATTAGATCTGATGTGATTTATTCCTAATTGAACATGCGATTGAATAATTAACTTTCAAAACATTAATAATTCAGGCCCTAATTGATGTCGTTTGCCTATCTGGACTCATAATATATGAATGTGCGAATATACCTTGCGTCATGACAGACACATTCTGAGAGAATAGATTCTGATGAGGCAAAGATGCAAAGCGATTTTAATTCCAGACATCACAGTGGCTCTTATGAAACACAAACTGACGTGAGCTGGCAGAGATGCGCGAGCTGCTCTTTAAAGAGTGTTGGCAGAAAAAAAACAGGTTCAAAGTTTTGTAACGGTTGTTGCTTTTGTTTTAGTTTTCAAATAATATTTCATAGAAACTACAACACCTGCTCAGACAACAAATCACAGGGCTTGTTCCCCTACTGCCTTTCTCTCTAGAGAAAGCGAGTGTGAGTGTGTGTGTTTGACTTGCTGACAGAGAGACAGACAGGCACTTTATATTGTGTTTGCAAGTACCCTAGAGTGTAAGGTAGAGTGAAAAGGTGAAGAGGAGGTGTGTGTGAGCGTGTGTGATTGAGAGATATGGAGCTATCTCAGGAAATCATGAGGATCAGCTCTTAAATACATCTCACTGCATGTTTGTTTATCTGGACTTCCAGCTTCACCCCGTTAAACACTTCAAACCCTCCAGGCTGGCTTATCCAATGTCAGCTAAGGATATTGGGATGATCACAGCATTAAAAGAAAGCAGCCCGTTGCTTTTGTCAGGCCTGGATTTGTGGAAAAGGAAAAAAATGAAGGTTGATCCTGGTGTAAATTAGTGATTGACAGATTTTTTTTAATGGCTGTTGCTGATATAAGTGTGGCTGTATATGTATATACTGTATGTAGCCTACAGGCCTCGCAAAATCGGTAGCCAGGCGTCCCGGGGCTATTGTGTTTTCCAGTCGGGCTACCAAAATGTATCACCGCCCTATCTTGAATAGTGATATGAAATTCCTTCCTTGATTCGCATTGTTCACTCGCATGTAGGGGTGAATCGGATCGTGATTGACCAATTGCACGCTTTTCTAACATTCATGCATTTTAAACCATTCAAGCGCATGAAGAGGCTAAAGAGAATTCAATTCAGTTCTTGTGTGCTGTTTTCTGTGTGCACACAAAGAGCCGTGTTACAGACAGTGTAACACTGAATTGATTCCTCTTTCGTGTATACTTGCACTTGAATGGACACATGCACACAAAATGATCTCAAAATAACGGTTTCGGCAAGTATTCTTGTAAACACAGTTGTTTATGTCTTAAGTGAACGTAAACAGCGGAGAAAGAAATTACATGTGCATCATATTTTTGTTTCTCAGATTTTATGTAGTACAGTTTCACACAGTTTCTTGTTTTTGCTTCAAATTTCAAAGTTATCTAATTAATTATCTATCTAATCTTATCTATCCATCTAATCTAATTACAATATAAAAACATGTATTTAGCATCTTTGTTTGGATTGTGATTAAAATGCAGTGGTTGCCTTTATTTTAAATGGAAAAAGGAGTTCGTTAGTTTATTTATATGAAGATATTTGTTTTATTTGTATTATTTATTTATTTGATTTGGGATTTGTTTTAAATTTTCAAGTTAGTTTTAGAATTGGACTTTCAGAATTAGAATTTCACAAAGAAATGTGCAGCATTTTGTATGAGAAATAATAAAAGGACACCTTTTCACTTATAATTTGTCTCAAATCTTATTTTGTAAAAAAAAAAAAATCAAGAGAAAATCGTATTGTGAATCGTATCGCATTGTGAGTTAAGTGAATCGTTACATCCCTATATATATAACACTACTTAATTTAGTAAATAACATATTGCAATGAAGTGTGTGTGTGTGTTTACAAAATATTTACAAAATTGGAAAAGCATAATTTTAAAATGAATCAGTAATAATTTGATGAAAAAAATAAACTTGATTTATGCTTTAGAATAGCAACTTATTTATTCCGTATCTCTATTATAGTATTTTTCACAAATATAGAAGAAAAGGAAAGAAAACACTGTAAAAAGTGTACTCTACACAAAGTGTGTGTGGCCTCTATTTCAGAGGCTCTATTTGCAAAACAGATTTCTATTTGCCTCTATTTCAGAGGCTCTCATGGAGCAATGCACTGGCAATCTTAATGAAATCAAACATCAGAGGCAGCGCAAGCCCACTGCCACAAAGACCGCCTCAGATTAGAATGCAGTTTAAAGAGAAAGGGATAAGACAAGTTAAAGCCCAGCGCTACCAGTGCTGAGAGAGAGAAAGACGGAAGTTTGAGTTGCTACTGCCAGATGATGTGGTGGAAGAAAGTACACATGAGATGTTTGCATAATGCATTTTAATAACAGCATTTGTGCTTTTAGACTGTCTTAAATGACGACATGAGAGTCTCTCCACGAGACCTCAAAGACCTTAAAAGACACAGTAGGGAATTCACCAAGAATGAATTGTGCCTGCTGATGGTGCTGTTAATTTGTATGCCATGACTGTGTTGTTTCATTCCCTCAGATGCTCTTCTGTGACTTCCTTCCTTATGGTAGTGATTAACCATCCTGCTTAAAAACAGCCATTAGGTTTGAAAGCATCACATACAGTAAGTGTTGGAAAGTAATGCTTTTAAACTAGTAACAACTTGGTTTTATTTTAAGCATTAGAGAGAGAGAGTGTGTGTGTGTGTGTGTGTGTGTGTGAGAGAGAGAAATCTTGAATTTTGAACTGAATTGAGAAAGAGAGATCGTTCATGATTACCTGTGGCTGCTCTCATTTTATTACAGTATAAATTTTGTCACATTATTACAATATTTTTAGCTAGACCACAAACCTTTTTTAAGCCTTTTGACAATATTTTATATATATATATATATGAAGACTTAATTTGCAAAAACAGATAACTCAGTTCTTAAAAATGTTTAAAAAATCATGTTTTTTATTCTGCATAATATCAATCAAACTGCAGTTGGGTTGTTTTGATTAAATAATAACTACAAAACTACAGCTAACTAACACAATAAAACACAATAAAAACATGATATCACAATAAAAAACATGATTTATGAAAATGAATAAAAACAGAGTTATCTGTTTTTGCAAATAAACTCTTCATATATAACATTTATATATACATTTTTAAAGATTTTTTCCTAAGATAAAAAAATAAAAATAGGCCAAATGTGCACACACACACACACACACACACACACATATATATACGTATATATATGTATATGTATATGTAAATATAAAATTATAAATATAAAATATTTACCTATAATTGTTTAATACATGAAAAATGCCAAACAGAGATTATGGAGACTAATATTTTTGATTGATGGCACAAACAAATCATTAAGGAGTTTTGAATCTGTTACTGAAACAGAGAGGTTGATTTGATTCACTGAAATGAATCAAACTTACCAACTCTAACAACGTTTTTGCTTTGAAATTGTATTCAGAGATATATGTAAATAAATTCATGTTTATTCAGATATAATAAAACATCTCAATGCCCTCATACTTGCAAGTTGTGGGTCCATTAATCTGAAGTTTGGTCATTTGAAAAGGACACAGTGAAGTGAAGCTACTTCACAACAGTGCAGTTTTAGAAAAACAATCATCAACATGAAATATGTATATCATAATTATAAAAAAACACAGCTTTTTTCGTGGTGTAGTGGTGACTGCACACTTCACAGTCCTCACCTCAAGTTCTCTGCTCTCCACAGCGAGTGCGGCATACAGATGCTCACTTTCAAATGGATTTGCTGACACAATGTAAAGGTCAAAGGTCTGAGTCAGACTGACAGGCAGGGGGCCAGGAGATCAGAAAAAGAAACGAAGGAAAAAAAGTGAATGAAGATAAGAAGAACAAGGAAAAGCCTTTCTGTTTGGTAGTTGGTATCCAAACCCATGACCCAGAATTAATCAGAACATCTCTGAGTCTATTCAGTCTTACAGTGTGTCCCTCTGAGCTCTCTGTCCTGCTATACAACTCGTCCTCTCTTTCCCCCTCTCTCTCTTTCATTCTATCCTCTTGTCTTTCTTTTTTGCTGAATGTCCTTTTCCTCTAATCTTTTTGTCTCCTGAGTACTGTTTTCTTTCTCAGTGGCATGTGGTGGTCTTCTGAGGAAGCAAAGTCTCTTCTGTGGTTTTATTTTTTATTTTACTTTAATGATTTATATATTATTCAATATAATTTATATAATTTATAATAAATATTTTACACTGTTTTTAAAGGGGTCCTATTATGTTTTTTTACACTTTTAACTTCCGCAAAGTAAAAAGCACAAAGTCCATTCACTCTAAAAAATGCTGGGCTAAATATAACCCAGCATTGGGTTAAAGAGGGACAAACCCAGCTATTGGGTTGTTTTGACCCAGCGGTTGGGTTGTTTTGAACCCAACCGCTTTATTTAACCCAGCATTTTTTTTAGAGTGTTCGTAAATGGACCATGCATTTAAAAAGTCCATGTAAAAAGCATGATTTACAGTTCAGATACAGTTTTTCACAAAAACAAAACGTTTTATAAAATGATAAACTTTTCGGCCTCTAAACTATTTTTAAGAAAATGGATGAGTCAAATGTATCAATTATTATATTAATAAAAAAAATTATTATCAATCAATTATTGTTAAATATCTAACATAAATATATTTTACTCAATTTACTTAATTTAAGACCTCCTGAAATCATAATTAAGACTTTCGTGTACCATTTAAGACATTTAAGACTTTTAAATTTGATACAACTAAATTTAAGACTTTTTAAGCACCCGCGGAAACCCTGTTTGTGTGTCCGTGCTCAGAAAACTGTATATCAGGAGTTTAAACTGACAAGGCTTTAAAACACATGCATATGTTTTGTTGTTGCTGGAGTATTTAAGGCATGAGCTGTAAAGGCTCCGCCCACTTCTGGAAAGATGGGTGGAGTGCAGCAGCTCATTTGCATTTAAAGAGACACTCAAGAAAACAGTTTCTACCCAAGAATTTACAGCAAGAAATAAATGAGCTGTGAGGTATTTTGAGTTGAAACTTCACAGACACATTCTGACAACTGAGACTTATATTACATATTGTAAAAAGGGGCATAATAGGACCCCTTTAAGAAAAGTATTTTATGATCACCAAGGCTGCATTTCATGATCACAAAGCTGCATTTCATTTGATTAAAAAAAATATTGTGAATATATATTGTGTAATATAAAAGTAATATTGTAAAATATAAATGCAATTTAAAATAAATGTTTGCTATTTGAATGTTTTAAAATGTAATTTATTTCTGTGTTGGTAAACTGAATTTTCAGCATCATTACTCCAGTCTTCAGTGTCACATGATCCTTCAGAAATCATTCTAATATGCTGATTTGCTGCTCAAGAAACATTTATTATTATTATCAATGTTGAAAACAGTTGTGCTGCTTAATATTTTTGTGGAAACTGTGATACATTTAAGGATTTTCAGTTAAGGATTGTGATGCATTTAATTTACATTAAAGGATTCTTTGATGAACAGAAAGTTCAAAAGAGCAGCATTTATTTGAAAAAGTTTTTTTGTAACAATATAAAAAAGTATTTTCTGTCACTTTTGCTAAATGTTATGCATCCTTGCTGAAAAAGTACAATTCTTTAAAAAAAAAAAAAAAGTCGTACTGACCACAAACTTATGAATGGTAGTGTATTTTTGATTAATAATAATAATTATTACTATTACTCTTAATATTATTAAATAATTGTTGATTATTTTAGGGCCCCATGATTTCTGCGATGCAGAAAACGCGGACGGAATCGCAAAATCCAGTCATAAAAATGGAATTTACTGTATAACGCAGAATGTCACGGAATTTGCCAAATTTTGGATTGATAAATCAAAAGTAGTTTGTAAACTTAAATCAAAACACGATATGGACTAGTGTCTTGAATAGTAAACTGCAAAAATACTGTTTAAATATGAATCCTGCATGTTCTGTGTGTCTCTGTGTGAATGAATGGCGCAGACGCGCGGTTTTGTTTACTACACACATACTGAAGTGTGCATGATGCTCGCGGTGTTTTCAGCCTCTGCCGCCTATATGAGTACATGAACACATAAACAATCTTTAGAACTGCTCTGAGAGTCACTTCATGAGCATTTTACCATTTCTTTTGAGAAAAACTATTGTCATATCATATACAAACAGAAACTTAAAAGGTCTTCACAGCAACCCGTCAAAATAAAAGTTCGGTTTAACTTGAAAACACGGTGACAGAAATATATTACTTAATGTAATGATAGTACTATTACTACTAATACAATTATTATTAAAACATTATTTTTAAAGAGATATTTACCATAAAATTATTTACCAGAATTTATTTAGCAGAACACACTATTTCTGAAAAAAGAAATAAATAAAATAATAAATTATAATTTTTAAATCAATTAATTAGAGATGCTTTTGATTATTAAAATTTAACGAAACCATTACAATGTAATTTTGTAAAAACAGAATTTTGTAAAAATAAAACTGAATTTGAGAAAAAAATGTAATATTTCATAGGGCCTTAAAAATGTAAGTTTTGTTAAACTTTGAATAAATCAATGTTAAATATTGTAAGTTTCATTAGTTATTAATTAGAAATGCTGTTTGATTAATACAATTTAATTTAACCATTAAAACAGAGTCTAGAAAAATTAAAACGGAAAAAACAGAATTTGGAAAAAAGTAAAACGGCCTCTATTTTCATATAATACCTACTACTGTCTTTTTTCCCAAGTTTGTAGCTGAGTCGTGTCAAGTGTCATTGGACAGAGAGAAGCGTGTTAAACATTTTGTTTAATTCATCACAAGCAAACGTCTTCTCAGGAGTGGCCGTATGAATAAGTCATGACGATCACAGCACAATCACACAAGTGTTCTGTCCTCTCTCTCTCTTTCTCAACACTTCTCATTAAGCATGCCCACCTAAAAGTATCTCATGTGCCCACCTGGGAAACCTCCGTATATGTGTGTGTTGTCTCACCCTGTAGGGGCAGTATGTGGTTGCTGTGGATCATGATGCTGAGCTGCAGCACGAGCTGAGGCGCGCTCTTCAAGAAAGCCTCCAGCAGCCGCAGCATGTTGATGTCAGCGCTCTCGAACATCAGACGCCAGTAGAAATGACGTTGACCCGGGTCGCCATGCCAACGGCTTTGCACTCCCAGGTACAAGGTGTGGACGTACCTGGAGACACACAGAGGGGAAATGTCAAGTGGTTATTTAGGTTCAGTAATTAAAGGTCAAATGATGTTACATGGGGATGTACAGTATTCTCTCTCTTTAGCCCCTCTTGAAAGTGATTGAAAACAACTGCAGGGAAGGGTAAGAAATTAACCAGGGTTTCAAAGTGACAATGAAAGTGACAAAAATAGAATATTTCAAATGTAGTCAAAGGATTAATCCATAACATTTCACATATTTAATGATATTATTTAGTGAAGGCTTTAGTGCAGTGTTTTTTCTTCAGTGATGACCCAGCAAAGCACATAAACTGTTTACTGTCCTTAAATGAAATGTATTGATGTTACCAAGAACTGCATGAGCCCAGCAATATGCATACTTACGACATGACAAATTAGCAATTTTGCAAATCCATAAACAACAACAGAAGTTTGATTTACCAGCCAAACACATGGAGCAAACACTGAGCTAAATATTGTGTTTGTATTAGCAACATTACCAAGTGACAGATGAATTTAACAGAGTTTGATTAAATGCTCAGCCTTTCTCAAAATACAGTTTTTGCTGTCGTAACTGTTCATAATTATATGATTTTACCTCAGCACTGTTTTCTCTGCTGTCAGTTTGTTATATTATACTGCTTTCTACTGTGTAATCAAACAGGGTTGGACTGATTTTAAAGTCAATTCTAGCAGGGCACTTATTTTTTTTTAGATGTAGAATTCCAATTAATTAATTGAAGTATTTGACTAACTGGACAACATGCGGTGTCTTATATGGTTCCAAAAACATGCCTTAAGCTATTTTTAAAAATGCAGCTAAAAAACAGTGGAGGAGAATATTTTCTGACATGGCTGTTAGGGAATTCTCATGGTTTAAAATGTAGTTACATTTGTTATTTGCATATTCATGAGGTTAATAACATAACAGGATGCAACCTGTTTGAATACCTTGCTTGTGCATATGCAGAAATATCGCCACATAAATCTGTTAAGGTTGCATTATATCTCCTGAAAATGTACCACAAAAATAATATTGTCTTTATCATTTTCGTTAATGCGTTTGCCGCCACTGTTTTTGACATTTTTTACTTTTCCCTCTCAGACGCTGAAACTAAACACAGTGTGTGACAGTTGCTGTGACTTGCGACAAAGTGCATGAATATTTAATGAGGCGAGCATTAAATCTTGTTACATTTGCTGTGTGGCTCTTTTTGAAAGGAGTGTTTTCTCTCTGTTTGGCCAGTCTTGACAACAATTCTGTAAAAACACATAAAATTTGGAACCACCGTAAACCTGGTTGAATGGTGAGTGGGTGAGACAGGTCTAGTACCTAAACTATCTGAAAACAAGCTTTGGCTGAGCTGTCAAAGTGCCCATCACAATATGACACCAGCAGAGTGGCACTGAGGGCTTTTCACCTGTCAGCAGCTTTTGGCAGGAGAAGAAAAGGACACAACCTGATACCATACAAACACACACACACACACACACACACACACACACACACACACGATCAATGCGGTGAGTGCATGCTCAAGCCCCATCCTTTTCCTAAACTCTCAAAGAGGATGCAATGAATGTTGACAGATGACTGAATGACCGATTCTTTCTCGGCCAATTTTCCATTCAATTCCATTTAATCTCTCTCACTTTCAAATTGATTTATTTACTTTAATGATCAGCTGGAATCTAAAATATTCCGTTGATTTAACTGATTCAAATTGTGATTGATTCAACTGAAGGATTTTCAAATTCAGCTGAACCCACTAAAGAATTGAATGTTATTATATTACACTGCCCAGCATCATATTTTGCTGAATGAAATCCAATACTTGTTTATTACTAATTTTGGGGTGCTAATTCCAAAAATAGTTGATTTACAAATTATGTGCATTTCATAGCATTTTTGCTTTAGACAACCATTTGTAGGAGAAGAGATCTTGTATCATTAATCACCATCTGAGCCAAGTTTGTTCAATTCCCCCACATCTTTCAATTGTGTTCAATTTTCTCATGTATGAATGATTATGAAGACATTATTTTCTTTTATATATTAAAGATATTAAACTTATTTTTTCACTCCTTTGAAGATTGTAAGTTAAATTCTAAATTTTAAATGATACATTTGACCTTTGACATTTGTGCATTAAACATATACATGTGTATCTATACACAGTGGGTATAGAAAATAATCACCCCCCTTTACAATAATCACATTTTGTTGCTTCACAGCCTGAAGTGAAGACGGACACAGTTTTTGTTTTATCCAGCCGTATTTACTCTGTGCAACTTATAACATCCAAGTGAAAGATATGACACCAACATATCATAAAAAAATAAAAAAACAGAATCACTGAGTTGGAAAAGAATCAGCCCCCTCCTAAAAATTACTTGTAAACACACAAAGCTATTTGACTTTCAACTGTGATTAGCTGTGCTCATTTTGCTCAGCATGAAAAGAGCTTTCCTGGAGCATTTCGGTCCTTGGTAGTGCAACTGAAGCAAACAATCAACTGTGGGTGGCAAGACACTGTCAAAAGAACTCCAGGATAAAGTTGTGGACAGGCACAAGTAAGGAGATGGATACAAAAAAAATTTAAAGGCTTTATCAATGCCTAGAAGCACAGGGAAAGTCTGTTATTAAGAAGTGGAAGCTATTTGGTAAAACACAGACCCTCCCTGGATCAGGACGTCGCTCCAAACTGGATGAAAGTGCCAGGAGGAAACTGGTCAGAAAGGCTACCAATGGCGCTTTTCCACTGCATGGTATGGCACGGTACGGTTCACTTTTGGGGGGTTTTCCACTGGGTACAGTACCAGGTACTTTTTTTTAGTACCACCTTGGTTGAGGTTCCAAGTGAGCCGTACCATTACCAAAATGTGACGTGTAAACTCTGCTGATCACGGATTGGCCGGAGAGAATCGTCACTACCTGCGTCACTGAACTTGCGACACAAACACAAAAGAACCGCTAGATTTAAATCAGCACAGCCAGCGAAGGATCGAATGCAACTGTTTTGAACGAGCGCACCTTTTTTTAACAACCAAAAAGTGGCTGTTTCATTGTCTGTTGAGGAAGTACAGACGTTCCTCTCGTTAATAGCAGAGGAGCGGATCCAGCGAGAGCTTGATGGGGCGACGCGGAATGAAAAAGTTTTTCAGGAGCGGTGCAACTAACGACATGCGAATAATCCCGCCCACTCTAAAGCGATACTAAATCACAGTGGAAACGCAAACCGAGCTGAGCCGTGCCGTACTGAGCTGTGCCGAGCCGAGTCGTACCACGCAGTGGAAAAGCGCCACAAGAGGCCGACAGCAACTCTGAAGCAGTTGCAGGAATTTATGACAATTATGACAAAGAGTGGTCATTGTGTGCATATGACAACAATATCACAAATTCTCCACAAATGTTGCTTGTACGGGAGGGTTGCAAGAAAAAAGCCACTCCTCAAGAAAGGCCACATGCAGTCAGACTGAGCTTTGCCAAAACTCACCTTGAAGATTCTGAGGCAGATGAGACTAAAATTGAATTAATCAGCCTCAACACCAAACGATATGTCTGGTGGAAATCCAATACAGCTCACCATCCAAATAGCAGCATTCCTACAGTAAAGCATAGAGGTGGTAATATTCTGTTATGGGAGTGTTTCTCTGCAGCAGGGACTGGAGCTCTTGTCAGGATAGAAGGAAAAATGGATGGGGCAAAATACCATCAAATTCTTGAGGGAAATCTGCTGCCCTCTGCCAGAAAGTTGTCAATGGGAAGAAGGTTTGATGACCCAAAGCACACAGCAAAACTGAGCACACATTGGTTGAAGGAGAAAAAGGTGAATGTCTTTGCATGGCCTAGTCAGAGCCCAGACTTAAACCCCATAAAAAATCTGTGGAATGACTTTAAGACTGCAGCATTGAAAATCTGAGTAATGACTTGAAGACTGCAGTCCAAAACAGTCACAGTCCACAGTCCACAAATGCAGGGAGGTTATCTATTTCTTGTTCTTAATCTTTCATCTCTTTTTGATTCAGTCAAATAATTCTCAAAATTAAAAGAAAATTTTTCAAGTTCATTTGATTCAAATAAAAATTTAATTTAATATTTCTCATTCTAATGCCTTTTCTCATTCAAACTGAATTCTGAAATAGAACTTACTCAATGAAAGAATTCTCTGATTCAACATAATCTCTTCTTCACAATTCTGTTCTCTTTCTACCACTCTCTCTCTCTCTCTCTCTCTCTTGTGTATCTCGGCTCTAACCAGCTTTAGGCCAGCTGCATTATCTAAAGGCTGCAGAAGAGTACTTTATCCCAAGCACTACACACTTTCAGCCTGCAATGGGAGGGTTTCTTTCATGCTTAGCTCTGATAGGTGGTGAGAGCCAAAGATTGTATTTCATGCTCATCTCTGATAGGCTAAAGGTTTTAAGGGAACTGAGCCTGCATGGCACTATGGGAGATTTTGAGATGATCCAATGCCAAGTGCTCCGTGTGAAGTGAATGTGAATATTTTTGTACCTGCGAGAGAAGGAGAAAAAGACAAAGACATGCCAAATACCAAATAAAATCAGAAACAATATGCTACAATGTGTGCTGTGTGTGTGCATCTCATACAGACATATAGTAAGTATGTGCGCTCCAGCACATCTATTATCAAAAGGATGAATTAATCTTGAGGTCTCCAGTGCTCTGGAGTGGTTTGGAGTGAATAAACCTGAGAAAAATGAGAGAACCACCACCACAAATGCGTCTATATTTCAGATAAATGGCTTTATGAGGCTGATGAAGTTCACCTGTCATTGAACTGTTGCAGTGAGGCTGATATAAAAGGACAGGTAGCAGGGAAAAACACTGCAGATGAACCCGAGTATGAAGGACTTTAATTACATCGTGCATTGATTCGTGCATAATGAACCTTGATTATTTTATAGACGAGAGCAGAGAGTTCCATTTAAGAAAATATAGAGAGAGAGAGAAAGAGACAGAGAGAGAGTGAAAGAGAAACTGAGCATGTATGCGTGTGGCTAATTTATCCTCTGCAGTAATTAGCACCTCTGTTCCTGTTGAGACCGCCAAGCTGTATTCTTGTCTAACACGCTTACAGTCAACACTGTTTAACGCAGTCTGCATTTCAGCAATAAACTGCACTATTATCGGGTGTCTATTAGCAGATGTGCCATCTGCTGTGTATGAAAATGAACCTGTGATTCAACTGAAGAATTTAATGTATTTAACTGAAAAACTTCCAAATTCAATTGAATACTTTTCTCATTTCCTATATTTACACTCTGGTATTATGTTATTTAATTTTTATGCAAAATAATTCTTCATTTGAACTAACGAAAACTCACGCATTGAAAACTACTTAAACACTGAATCCTTATGTAAAAGTGTTCTCTGCATTATCTTTGAGTGGACAGAAAATGTGATTCTCATCTTCCAATAAAAGCTTTTCCACTTCAGACCTCACACAATTTCAGAGGAACTTTTAGGGGGCTGTATACAGCAAAGGTGGTACCCTTTTACATGGTTTCTAGCTAGTAGTGGTAGTGTACATAAATGTATTTCAATCATGACAACTGTCAGAAGATTTTAGCATGGTGATGGATATGACAATGTTAATGTATTTGGTCTTGGCGGAATAGATCTGCTACGCTGCTGCTGCTGAATTGCTGCTGCTGTTGGTTATTGCTGTAGTTGTAAATTATTGCTGCTGCTGCAAGCAAGTACAGGAACTTGCTACTGCCAATGCATACAGTGATACAGTGCCGTGAGTGTTTAAGACATACTGCTGCTGCACAAATAGCATATAAAATAACCCGTAGCAGATCTATACAGGTGGAACTGGGGAAGGTGGAGGGTTTCAGAGAACTCTGAAAGCACGCTGCAGGAATCTCTAGTGAATGCTAGCCAGCCATATAAATGCAAAGCAGTAAGCTCATTGGCTGCATATGCAGCATGAACCAATCAGCTTGTGCCAAGTCATTTAACTCTCTGAATATCATCGGTTACGTTAACAACCCGTTGACTGCGCCATCTAGAGTTTCATGACTGAACTATATATTTATTTCATCAGAATTTCTAGCCATCAAAAACTGACTTGAAGCAGCCCGAAGCTCAAGAGATTTAATGTAAATATCATATTTTTATCATTACTGGTGTAAGATGGGTCTACACACATTGTGGCTTACTTTAACGTCATGATCTGCGCAAGTTAATGAGTCAATTTAGAGTGAGTCAAGGCCGGAAAAATTTAATGCAATTCTGCTTTTACTCAATATGAGCCACATGCTAATTCAAAGGCAGAAATGAAGTTCCCTGCGACTCCATTTGCATTGCAAAGCGACGAGCAGCGTGACTAACATCTCCTGTCTATCAGCCGGTCCCCAACTTAGTCCTCCACCATCCCAGCAGCCCCTGGGGTAGAGCTGCTGTAATTAGCGTGATAAATGCTCATATTGAGTGTGAATGAGGCCTGGGAAGTTGTCCCAGCCAGAACACACACACAAACACGCACACACACGTATTTACCCACTAATACACAAATGGAGTCTGCCATAACCAGGTAGAGTCTCTTTCTGACTGACAGTGCTCCTCTGAAAACAAGTATCCAGGACGGAGGGGAAACTCATTAGCTAAGGCAAATACAGTTAATTACACTAAACGAGGCTTAGAGTGCACAAAATACAAAAGCAGGGAAGATGTAGCTGGCGCGCAGGGTTCTAGGTGAAGAGCCTCTCTCTCTCGTTCTCATTCACATTCATACACTCATGGGCACATACATACATAAATAAAACAGCTGCCGCCACATTAAAGCCTGACTGAAAGGACTTGACAAGATATTTAATGACATTATGGCTGCTTTGAAATAAGGCAGTCGGTTGCCTCCCCCCTAATTATCAGCATAACCCCGTCCCTTAATCGCCGACCTTAGCCAGGCTTCTGCCAGGTGTGGGTGCGTGAGAGAGGAGGGGCGCTGAAACAGCCAGGGCTGGCGGCGTGTGATGAGGCACACACCTGAACAGAATGGAGCCTCATTACCGCCGCTGTTTAAATGCCGAGCGCGCCTCTCCTCGGGAGACCGGTCTCTTCCCCGTGCATACACGCTGGTGTCCTCGTGGGTACAGGAAGGGAGCGTTGAGGGCTCTCCATGCCGCCGAAGATCGAGCTACCGGACCCGCGGTCCGGACGAAAACCTCACCCGTTACACGGCCGTCGGGCCAAGATGCCGGGCCATCTAGTCCCTTCAAGAGCTGTGGGCAGAGAGAAGGATGTAGCTGCTGAAAGAAGCCGCCGCCCCTCGCGCCTTGGACCGGAGAGGGAAGCACGTGCGGCCGCCGGACTCCGCCCCTTACCTGGACCCTTCCTTCCTGACCACTGCCCTTCCCTTCACGAACCCCGAAGTGTGTGTGAGTGAGTGTGTGTGTGTGTGTGTGTCATCAAAGTGGAGTCAGCTGTCTTAATTCGGCTTGTGTACTGCGTCATTACTGTGTCTGTTCCCCTTTCGGGCTTGAACTGATGGTAAAACTAATGACATTATTTACTGTCTTTACAT